>NC_054372.1:10645396-10945396 GCF_017654675.1 Xenopus laevis
CCTTTAAGTTCACTAGAAAACCGTGTAGACATTAAATAAACCCAATAGGCTGGTTTTGCTTCAATTAAGGATTAATTATATCTTAGTTGGGATCAAGTACAAGCGACTGTTTTATTATTACACAGAAAATTTAAAAAAAATCTGGATTACTTGGATAAAATGGAGTCTATGGGTGACGGCCTTTCTGTAATTCGGAGCTTTCTGAATAACGTATTTCCGGATAAAGGATCCCATACCTGTGCCTTGAAGGGTCCAGTACACGCTGTACTTCGCTCCCTAACGCCTGGCGAATTTGCACTCTGGCGAATGGATGTAACTACGCAAATTCACTAAAATGCAGATTTTACTGAACGTTCCCTCTTGCGCCAGACTTGCCTTCACCACCTCAGACCAGTCGAAGTGCAATAGAGTAGATAGGACTTCCTCAAAAAATAGTTGAAAATTTTTCTAAGTCCCAAAAAACTATGGCGACCTTTCCTTTTTCCTCATGTGTAGGGCAATATAACAACTTCATTTTCTTTTATTAAGGTTCCCTGGGCTTGTGTAGTGTAATGCATTTGCTGCAACATATACGCCCATTCAACTTTAACTTCCTGCCGTATGCAAATTAGGCAACGCTAGCATGACTTCGCAACTTCGCCAGCATTCGACGCCCTGGACTCAACTTTGGATTTTAGTGAATTAGCGTTGTCCTGGCGAATCTACACCTGGGGAAGTGTTACGATGTGAGCGAAGCCTTCGTTGGCGAATTTACGGAGGTTAGTGAGTTTGCCCCTATATGTCTATGAACATGAAAGAGGTTACAACAACAATACGGTTCAGCCCATGTACTGGAACTTTGTATCCACCACACACCAACTGCAGGTTAATATATGTGCGAGTACATTGCCTAAATTCATTTACATCTCTTGACACTTGGTCTCAGAGTGACACGGGAAATACAGTATATTGGGGTTGTTCACCTTTGACTTTTAGAATGATGTAGAGAGTGATATTCTGAGATAACTTGCAATTGGTTTTCACTTTTTATTATTATTTTGCTTTATATTCGGCAGCTCTCCAGTTTGCAATGTATAGCAATCTGGTTGCTAGGGTCCACATTCCCCTAGCAACCATGCACTGATTTGAATAAGAGACTGGAATATGAATAGGAGAGGCCTGAATAGAAGGAACAGTAATAAAAAATAGCAATAACAAATAATGTGTAGCCTTACAGAACATTTGCATTTAGATGGGGTCAGTGACCCACTTTTGAAAACTGCAAAGAGTAAGAAGACAAAGGCAAATAATTAAAATAAAAAAATATATATAAAAATTAAATAATGAAGACCAAATGAAACATTGCTTAGATTTGTCCATTCTATTACATACTAAAATGTACCCTAAAGGTGAACCACCCCTTCCTATACTCAGGGCTGCAAATAAATGCTCACCCCAAGGGTCACCCTAACTGGCCTCAGGGCTTTCAGGAATATGTAGGAAATCATATGAGCGGTCATCCCAAATCTTACTCTAATTCTTTGCTGCTTGGGTCCCTATAGTGGGGGATGGGCCAGTAGTTTGGGGATCTGTCTAAAATCACACATATGGGTAAGGTTACATTTGCATACTAGTTAAAGGACACTGCATTCTATTTTATTACCCAATTACTAGTGCTCAAGTATCAGAGCCTTAAGGGTCAGGCCACACTCGGCGTTTTGGGGAGATTTGGGTGCTGGCGACTAACCGCCTCGTTTTTGGGGCGACCAATCTCCCCAAACGCCTTCCCGCACTCTGCGCCGGCTAAAACGAAAAAACGCTGGCACTAATCACACGCGGCGATTCGTTTTCCGAAGTCACCCGAAGCGACCAAATCTCCCCAAAATGCCCAGTGTGGCCTGACCCTTAGCAGAATTAACAACCCCCACCCCAAGAACAGAAAATCCCATAGCAAATAAATGGACGTCAGTTACTGAACTGTAAGAGTTAATCCAAGACACACAATTCCTGGGGGGATAAATATCACATTCCTAGATCACACGCCCACTTTTTATTGTAAAGACCCCCCCCCCATCAGCGCCGCTATTACACCAGGAACCCATCTTTTATTCATTTCTAACTCAGCCTGTTTTTAATAAAAGCCACTAATCAATGCAATGGGATGTAGAAGGCACCTCTTTATATGCAAATGTGCCCCATCGGGTATTGTCCTGCTCACTGAGCAAATAGGTTAGAAAAAGAATAAAAATAAGATACATATAGGTCTTTCAGGAACACCAAACTTTACATCTTTTCACCGCTTTTCTGGCCAATATTTAAAAAAAAAAAAGAAAAAATTATATTATTTGTGCAAAGGCTTTAACGGGCATGTAAAGGCAAAAAAAAATAAAATCAAATTTTTACTTTCTTTAATGAAAAACAAACCTATTTCCAATATACTTTAATTAAGAAATGTGTACCGTTTTTATAAGAAACCTGACTGTATGCAGTGAAATTCTCCCTTCATTTACTGCTGTGGATAGGAATTGTCAGACGGTCCCTAACTGCTCTGCAGGGAAACAATCATACTTATGAACAGCAGGGGAAGCCTCTGCCTTACTTCCCAGCCATGCAGAACTCAAGCAGCTTTGTTTGTTTCCCTGTAGAGCAGTTGGCGACTGTGTAGAGATTTGTATTGGATTTTATTTTTGCCTTTACATCTCCTTTACCGTTTCCAACTCCAGCTGCAGAGACAAAGATCATGGAGCCAGATTTAAACAGATAAACTGGGATTCTATTTGGAGGATTATTTTGCTGCAGCCACTGGTTCTGCAGAGTTGGAGAAAGTTTGTATTAAACAATACAAAAACTATAAAATCCCCATTAGATTACATGACAACACAGGACCCAGTGCAGTCTGTATATTCTGATTATTAATCAGTCTTGTTGTATCGGCTTCTGGCAGATATTATTTGACTTGTGCTGTTTTGATCATTTATGGCGATCACTAAGCAGCCCAGACCACACTGAGCATGTGCACAGTCTTGGTCTTGCAAAGATGTTTAGAAAAGTTACAAGATGGTGACCCCCTGTGGCCAACTATGAAATCATAAATCATTTGTTTGATTAGGATTGTGGTTCAGTAAGTTCATATTTATATTTAGTATACAAAATACAGCATTTCTAGCCTTATTCTATTTTAGACTTTACTGTGATGGGAATTTATTTTTTTCAAAACAAGCAAACAGATTTTTTTATATTCAATTTTCAAATCTGACATGGGGCTAGGCATATTGTCAGCTTCCAGCTGCCCCCAGTCATGTGACTTGTGCTCTGATAAACTTCAGTCACTCTTTACTGCTGTACTGCAAGTTGGAGTGATATTAACCCCTCCCTCCCCCCCCCCCCAGCAGCCTAACAACAGAACAATGGGAAGGTAACCAGATAGCAGCTCCCTAACACAAGCTAACAGCTGCCTGGTAGATCTAAGAACAGCACTCAATAGTAAAATCCAGGTCCCAATGAGACACATTCAGTTACATTGAGTAGGAGAAACAACAACCTGCCAGAAAGCAGTTCCATCCTAAAGTGCTGGCTCTTTCTGAAATCACATGACCAGGCAAAATGACCTGAGATGCACCTACACACCAATATTACAACTAAATACACTTGCTGGTTCAGGAATGACATTTATAATATAGAGTGAATTATTTGCAGTGTAAACAGAATAAGAACCACATCATAAAAATCATGACAGAATCTCTTTAAAAAAATGCAGCCCTGCAGATGTTACTGGCCTACAATTCCCAGCAGTCACCACTATCAATCATTATTATATCAGAAACAACACACTGAGCAGGATAAATAGTGTTGTAGGAAGTGAAGCATCATAATTGTAACCCTAAGGGTGCAACATTCATATTATTTAGTGGTTTCCTTTACTGCTCCGTCTGCGCTGCCCCCGGCAACACCGTGGTTAATACATACGCCTCTCCCAAGGAAGGATTAGGATACAACTTACATTTTTCAGCCACCAAAGGAAAAGGAAAGTTCCAGGCGTGCATTCTAAGCGCCTACCAACAGCACTAGAGGCAATTTCCTTTCCCGAAATGTAGGTTATCTTTCCAAAGCCACTGGAGATTTGCCTTTTGCATTCGGGGGAACAAATAAAAAAAGGCCCAAAATGGATAACGTTGATTCCTAACTGTTTCTGCGACAAAAGGCAGATCCTTTTCTTGCTTCGTAGCTTTGTAGATTCCTATATCATAGGCAGCCCATGTTATTTACTGCAGAATGCTGGGCTCACTGTGCTGCGCTGGGCTCCCTGCTCCATCACAATCTCAGCAACCAGGAAAAAAAAAAAGAAAAACCTGCAGAAATTTGAAAAACGATCAGGTGGAATAAAAGTAATTCCTCTCCGCCAATCGACATTTAACTTCAGCCGGTGGGTATTTCTTTTCTGCTTTTTTATTTTATTTTTTTTTTGTGCTGATCCCAGAAGTAATTTTTCCTTTATGGAATGGATTTTATTTCCCTTCTCTTGGAAAGTTCTTTAAAAAAAAACGCCATAGCCACACACGATATATATATATTTATATATAATTTTTTTTTCGTTGCCGGAATTATGATCTCAACTAAATGTGCTTCTACTGCCAAATGGGTGGTGTAGGGAGGAGAAAGCGAGTTCCCTTTTCAGACTGCAAAATTCAGCCTGTTTGCTGGAAACCAACATGTGTCAGCAGAAGTCGCAGCTCAGCTTTAACCCCTCGGCCGCCACGCGGCGACAACCCTCCAGGATTAACCTGTTCACCGCTGACTTGCACTGCAGCGAATCCAACGCAGAGGAGTAACAGAAAAAAAAAACTATTTAAAAAAAAATACATTTACAGCAACAACTGCAACAACTTCCTGGTGCATTTAAAATTAGCAAAAAAAATTAAAGGGTCCAAATTTTTATAAGAGAATGCAATCCATTCCAATGTGGGATAAATAATAAGCAATAAATGAAATAACATAAGGGTGAATTATTTGGCACAGTGCAGAGAATATCGTCGCTGTTGCCTGTAGAATAGCCCCGCTTCTTTATAAATAACCTTTTATTCTCCAGCAAAAACCCCTAATAAAAATGCCCTCTGCTGTACTGAGTCGCAACACACACACACACACACAAAGCCAGGGAGAAATGAAGCCAGAAGGAGGGGGGGGAGGGACAATTATAAACACACACAGATTGACACTGAGCTCGCAGTCTCATTCCAACAATAACAACAACATAAAAATCTCCAATATACAAAAGTGAAATAAAAAAATAAAAAAAAATCAATGAAAGAGTTAAAAAAAAAAAAAACAGGACATTACCTAGAGGCAAACCCTTGTTTAGCAAGTGAGAACTTCCCATGGAGGTGTGTGTCCGGCCTCTCTACAAATGAGTGAGATATGGAAAATTAATCCTAAGCATATGGCCGCCACTTCAATTTTTCCCAGAAGTAAGACACATAGAGGCGCATGCACACATACATGGGGATACACACTCACACACACAAATGCAGACTGTCTGTGCAAGTGGGAGAGGCCAGAGGGAGGAGCCAATGCTTTAAACACAAATGATCCTCTGGTTTGCAGACATGAACTCGCCTGTAAAAAGGCAAGCGGGAGGGCGAGAATAAAACAAGAGCAAGAAGGGATCTCTCTGGCTTTTTTATAGGGGAAGCAATAAGAGGTATGGGATATGTTATCCAGAAAGCTCTGAATTGTGGAAAGCCCCATCTCCCATAGACTTCGATTTATCCAAAAAGAAAATCTTTAAAAATGAGATCCTTTTTCTGTGTAATAATAAAACAGCAGCTTGTACTGGATCCAAACTAAGAAATAATTAATGCTTATTGGAAGTAAAACCCGTTAAATGGAAAGCTCATCTACCCTAGACTCAATTTTATCCAAATAATCCAAATTTTTAACAAATGATTTCCCTTTTCTCTGTAATAAGAAAACAGTACAGGTATGGGAACGGTTATCCAGAATGCTCGGGACCTAAGGTTTTCCGAATAACGGATCTTCATTCCATATGTCTACTAGTAAATCATGTAAACATTAAAGGGGTTGTTTACCTTCAAACAACTAGTTGGTTTCAGATAGATCACCAGAAATAACGACTTTTTCCAATTACTTTCTATTTTCTATATGTCACCATTTTTCTAATATTGAAGTGTAAAGTGTCATTTTTAACCTGCTAAAGCAGCTCTGGGGAGGGGGGTCGCCGACCCTGTAAACTGTTCTAAACTGATACATTTAGTTGATACCTTTGTCCCCTGCTGAGCAGAATCCCTGAGTTTCATTACAGGCAGCTGTTAGAATTGATACAATAGTTGCTCATATTCCAAAGATGCTGCTGAGAAATGGATCAACTAAATGTTGCAAAATTGTAGCAGTTTAGTGTCTGCCCCTGAATTACTGAGCTGCCAGATTCAACTTTGTATATTTTTATGTATATGTTCAGTGCAGGAGATCAAAGAGAAAGTCGGAACATTTCAGTAACAATCTGGGACTCAAAATCAAAAAAACAGGCAAGTTGGGAGGTATGAATTCCATTGGACAGAGTCCTGCGCAGGTCTATTTTCTGATATCCATATCTAACCAATACCCGTGACCTGCAACCCAGACCGCTGATCCACTACCCAACCCGCAATAGGCCAAATAATCTTCCGACAAGGGGGACACGCAAAACCCGGGTGTGACGTCATCTTGGACAGGAAGTGACATCACTCCGACGCCAAATCTTCACTAGAAGAAATAAACTGTCAGAACCATAAGAGAGGGTGGGAGGGATCAAGTTGCACCTCTGTCAGGTACCCAGCTGAGTTACCCGCGGACTGCCCACATGTAGGGTTTCCACATTTTGACAAAATTTTCACCGGCCAATGGTGGAGGCGGGAAAAAAAGGGGCAGACTGTGACATCAAAGTGGGTGGAGCCACGGCACATGATGGGCCAGTGGTGGGGGCAGAAACAAAAGAGGCGGGCTATGACATAAAAGGGGATGGAGTCACAACACGCGATGGGCAGAAGGCAGTGAGAAAGGTAAATCTTGATTGGATTGGGGGGCGGGCCAAGGGCCTTTTTTAGGGGTAAAAATACCGGCCGGGTGGCCAGCGAATCTGGGACTTTTTGCCTGAAACCCGACCACTTTGCAGGCGTTCCACTGGTACCAGACCCATTGCAGGACTCTACCATGGGAAGCAAATTGTAGTACTGGATTACTGCTACTCAGCTGTACAATAGAGTGTCCCTAAATTGGCTAGGGGGCACACAAGAGGAACAGCAACACTTCTAGTGGCAGTATAAATTAGGCATAGAAAGAAGGGGAAACCAAGGCCGTGTTTCCTCCCACACCCCAAAAACATACAGGCAGGATAATTGGCTCCAAATAAAAGTGACCACAGTGTCAATATGATAGGGATCTTAGACTGTAAGCTCCAGGGACTGATTAGAATGTTTATTAAGTGCTGGAGACTATTTCAGTGCTACATAAAGCCTAATTTTTATTATTTTATAAGAAAGAAAAAGAACAAGACTTTTATAAAAGTATGAAAGAGAGAATGTAGCAGTTCATTCACTATAGAAGCCGTAATGGAGTCACCCGTCAGGCTGCTTGAGGGAAAAATTCTAATTGTAATTCATGGAGGGGAAAAAAAAGGTTGAAGTCGGGAAGGTGAAACACAGATTTGTTTTGCCTCTTTTTAAAGATTCGTTACTGGCTGGGTCAGCTGACTCCTGTAATGCAGCACACGCTGAACTGTATGCGAGCGGCATTTATCAGCCAAACAATTTATCAGGCCTAAAGAATGGGCCTTAATTACACCTCGCAGCCCAAGCTGCACCCCCAGCCTCAGCAACAACAGGACAAATGCTCTGCCCCAGCCGTTTCTCCACATGGGAATCCAACAATCACTGGCCCAGCACATACTGGAGCCACAAAGGCACAAGGCTGGGGGCTGAGTTATACATAATCATGTATTATAAGGGATAATGTACCCCCTACTGTAAATGATAAGGATATTAGAAGTCACTGAGGGGTTGTTCTGTGACCATATAAAGGCACAAGGCTGCAGGCTGAGTTATACAGGGAACTCTGAGTGACACTCATGTATTATAAGGGATAATGTACCCCCTACTGTAAATGATAAGGATATTAGAAGTCACTGAGGGGTTGTTCTGTGACCATATAAAGGCACAAGGCTGCAGGCTGAGTTATACAGGGAACTCTGAGTATCACTCATGTATTATAAGGGATAATGTACCCCCTACTGTAAATGATAAGGATATTAGAAGTCACTGAGGGGTTGTTCTGTGACCATATAAAGGCACAAGGCTGCAGGCTGAGTTATACAGGGAACTCTGAGTATCATTCATGTATTATAAGGGATAATGTACCCCCTACTGTAAATGATAAGGATATTAGAAGTCACTGAGGGGTTGTTCTGTGACCATATAAAGGCACAAGACTGCAGGCTGAGTTATACAGGGAACTCTAAATATCACTCATGTATTATAAGGGATAATGTACCCCCTACTGTAAATGATAAGGATATTAGAAGTCACTGAGGGGTTGTTCTGTGACCCTATAAAGGCACAAGGCTATCTAATACTATCTCAATATATTAATTATAACACTATTGGACACAACTTGGATATTATGACGGGAACTACACCACAGTCTCAAATCCCAACAAAACAGTGGAGGTTACAGAATCACTGTTAAGTGTAAGTGCAGAGCGAGACGTAACCTCTATTAATGTCTACTGATGGGCGAATTTGGGGCATTTAGTTTCACCGGAAAAATTGCGAAACAGCGCCAGTGTCTAGTTTTTTGGACACCGGCGTCCGTTTTTGGTAAAACTGTGCCAACGTCCAAAAAAAACAGAAGCTGGCCATTTTTTTTGACGTCTGTGAATTTTCGCGGCGGTTTCGCAGATATATTCGCTGGCGGCGAATCGCTGGAATTCGTTGTGAATTTGCACCTGGTGAATAAATTCGCCCATCACTATTAATGTCATTAGACTAAGATGCGCTCCTCCATGTGTATTACAATTCCTGTGCCAGGCACAAATACATGAAGAGAGTCCATTCATCGGAATCCAGATTAGCACAGAATTTCCAACGTTTTTCTCTTTTTGCCAAATGACATCAGTCGCAGGCACCGGTTTAGCTGCAGCCAATACAAATGACAGGATTGACACTGACTGAAACTGGGGGAGAGTCACTTTCTACCTTCAAGGGCCACAGAAATGGTTAAACATGGCAGGAATTTGCTTTTGGGAAAATCAAATCCCCACAGTCAAAATAAACTCCTGCGCCTCAATCAGTCCTCACTGGAAAAAAAAATCAATTAGAACCTGGTGCTACTTTAATGGTGTTTACAGGGGATTCATTATATGATTTTCCTCTTCATTGTTCAGCAATAAATAATTGGGAGATTTGGGAAATTGTAGGATTGGCTCAGGACTTGGTAAATGTGATCCATTGTGCACCGACCTACAGCTTGTAACGGCATACCCCCAACATTATGGAAATAAAAAGAGGGATAATAATATTTGCTGGGTGGAGGGCGGCAATTTTTTGACCACGCCCATTTTTGTAGCAACACCCGCCAATTACCGTGTTCATTTTACAAAATTTGGCAGGTTATGAAAGACTGAACACATGCAAGTCACAGTTCCCCCAAAAGACCTGCTTATCCTAAACTGTTACAATTGTTTCTTTGCTTATCTTAAATTGTTACAAATGTATCTAAGTGCACCTGCCACATATCCTGGGCTCTCTGCCAAAAGCTAATTAAGTTTTAGAAACTTTGTATCTTTTTATGGATGTTCAGTGCAGGAGATCAAAGAGAAAGTCGGGACATTTCAGTAACAAACCTGGAAGTTGTCAAAATTGGTACTGTCCCGCTAAAAACGGGACAGTTAGGAGCTATGCTACTGTCATGGTCTCCATTCTGCTTCAACCCAGCCATGTTCTACCCCACATTCACATCCACTTCTCTAGTAGCCCCACCCCTTTTGCAAAGAACCTGCCCTAATTAGGGTGATTTTTCTGATACGTATGTAACTGTGAATATAAAAAATAGATGTAAAAAATATATTTTGTCTACGAAATAAGAAACTTTCTAAACCTAGTAAAACATTCTGCATCGTTGCTGACATTCTCGTGGCTCTTCATTATCCTCCTCCCAGTAATATGTCTTTCTAAATGCAGTTTTGTGCCGGAGTCGGTTATTTTGAAAGACAGTTTGCTCAAAGCCTAGGTACAGGCAGCTCACACCAATATACATAAATATGATCTCCACCAGGGATCCCCAAACTTTCTTTACCCCTGAGCAGGACCGCCATCAGAAATCGTAGGGCCCCATACGTCAAAATTTCCTGGGCCCCCCTGGGCTGCACCCACCGCAAGCCCCACCTACAGGTCCGTCCTCCCCACCACACAGTAAAAAAACAAAAAAAATATTGGTGGCTGGGGTTCCCACATGTTAATAAAAAATAAAAAGATATTGGTGGTCAAGGCCCCCCATTAAAAAAGATTTGTGGCCAGGGCCCCCCCATTAAAAAATATTGGTGGCTAGGACCCCACATGAGCAAAAATAATTGGTGGCCAGCCCCCCCCCACATTATAAGAAAATTGGTGGCCAGGGCCCCTTAAATGTCCATGCCTTACCGAAGTCAGCAGCTCTCAGAAAGATGGGGGGCCAGGCTAATCAAGTAAGTGTGGTGTGGCCAGGGCCCCCTTTACCCTCGGGGCCCCTTACAACTCTCCCCCTATCCCCCCCTGATGGCTGCCCTGCCCCTGAGCCACATTCAAATGTACAAAAAAGTTGTGGAGCAACACAAGTATGCAAAGCGTTCCTGGGGGTGCCTGTGGTTGCTGGCCTGCAGAAATACAAAGTGGCGCGTAATAAGTCAACTGTATGTACTAATAATGGAGCATTTTCCTTCCCTACTCAATACAAATGTCACCCCACAGGCGCTACAAACAGTGAGGGATCAGTGGTCACTATTTTAAGTTCTTGGCGTCCCATAGAGCCAAAAGTAATTATTCGCATGACACTTACCTCCAGGTACACAAACACAATCTCACTTATTGACTGCTTTAAAGGAATACACACGTCAGTTACCTTTAGGAACAATGTCTTTTAAGGGCCAATGGCAGTGCAGCTCAAACACCATCGCAATGAAAGTCTGATGTGAGAATAGGATCAGCCTGGACACAGTGCCCTGAATTGTGTGTCTCCCTTCAATTGACAATACTAAAGGCTCTTTTGAGCACAATTACATGTTCCTCAACTGAAAAGCTTAATCCTTCCATTGGTGGAAATCATGGAACAATGTAGCAATTATCACTCAGCAACTCCCCCACCATTCATTTACTTGTCTATGTGTGTTGTGTTTGTGAGAATTATTTTGTTCCCTTGCACCAGTTTCACAAAGATCTTATTACACACGCGTTTCTAGCGGTGGCCAAAAAACAGCAATATACGTGAGGGTTTGTTGGCAAAAACCAAGGCATATTTGGCTGTAGGGGGTACATTATCCCTTATAATACATGAGTGATACTCAGAGTTCCCTGTATAACTCAGCCTGCAGCCTTGTGCCTTTATATGGTCACAGAACAACCCCTCAGTGACTTCTAATATCCTTATCATTTACAGTAGGGGGTACATTATCCCTTATAATACATGAGTGATACTCAGAGTTCCCTGTATAACTCAGCCTGCAGCCTTGTGCCTTTATATGGTCACAGAACAACCCCTCAGTGACTTATAATATCCTTATCATTTACAGTAGGGGGTACATTATCCCTTATAATACATGAGTGATACTCAGAGTTCCCTGTATAACTCTGCCTGCAGCTTTGTGCCTTTATATGGTCACAGAACAACCCCTCAGTGACTTCTAATATCCTTATCATTTACAGTAGGGGGTACATTATCCCTTATAATACATGAGTGATACTCAGAGTTCCCTGTATAACTCAGCCTGCAGCCTTGTGTCTTTATATGGTCACAGAACAACCCCTCAGTGACTTCTAATATCCTTATCATTTACAGTAGGGGGTACATTATCCCTTATAATACATGAGTGATACTCAGAGTTCCCTGTATAACTCAGCCTGCAGCCTTGTGCCTTTATATGGTCACAGAACAACCCCTCAGTGACTTCTAATATCCTTATCATTTACAGTAGGGGGTACATTATCCCTTATAATACATGAGTGATACTCAGAGTTCCCTGTATAACTCAGCCTGCAGCCTTGTGTCTTTATATGGTCACAGAACAACCCCTCAGTGACTTCTAATATCCTTATCATTTACAGTAGGGGGTACATTATCCCTTATAATACATGAGTGATACTCAGAGTTCCCTGTATAACTCAGCCTGCAGCCTTGTGCCTTTATATGGTCACAGAACCCCTCCGTGACTTCTAATTAGTGATGGGCGCATTTGTCCCATTTTGCTTCGCTGTGAATTTCCAGCAAAATTCGCAAAACTGGCAAAATTTGCAAAACTGTGATTTTGACGCCGGTGTCAAAATGGGCGCCGGCGTCAAAGTTGACGCCGGCGCCCATTAAAGTCAATGGGCATCCGGTTATCCGTCGCCGGCGGTTGGCCGATTACAGAATGGATCTTTATATGTTCCGAATTGACAAGGTCAAACATTTTCCAAATAGACAGGACCAAAAATGTTCCAAATTGATAAGGCCAAAAATGTTCCGAATTCATAAGGTTCCAAATGGACAGGGTCAAAAATGTACTGATGGAAATTCTGATGGAAATTCTGAATCATCATCATAATCGTCACAAGGTCGTTCAAAGCCGCACCCCCAAATGACATCAGATCTAAAGGTAAAGTTATAAAATTAAAGATCTCATAAAGGCAATAAAAAGATCAGCGGTGTCTGAGATAAGGCCCAGAGTGAAAGTCCACATTAAAGGGCAACTTCACCCAGAGCAGCCATGAGGGGGCAGAGTTGTACCGGGGATTTCAGGGTTTTAGGGGGGGCCTGGCCGAGGGAGAAGACTTTGAAGGAAAGTTCCACTGAACACCAATGTTCTTTTATCTTAAACCCCTGGCCACCAATTTATTTTTTAACTTGTGGGGGGCACTGACCACCAATGTTTCTTTTGAATGGGTAGAAAAGCCCTGGAACCAATGTGTTTTTTTTTTTAACTTATAGGGGGCCTAACCATCAATAATTTTTTTTTTAACTTGTAGGGAAGACTCTGGCTACCAATGTTTTCTTTGTGTTTTTTTTTTTAAAACATATGGGGGAGGCCTGACCACCAATGTTTTTTTTTAACTTGTACGGAGAACCCTGGCCACCAATGGGCTTTTAGAACTTGTGTGTGGCTTTTTTACTGTGGTGTGGAAGTGTGCTGGGCCTGTGGTGGGAGGGTGTGGGTGTCAGGGGCGGGGCCTATGGTGGGGGTGGACGTGGGCCCAGAAACACTCCTAGTAATAATTAGATGGTTTCAGATGGTGGCCCTGACTCCACCCACAAACTGTCTATTGTGAACTGAAAGACCTCATTTGAAGCAACTATGGGGCCTTCCAACAGGCCTCCCCGACCGATGTGTGGCCAAAAATCTGGCAGATATGGATTTGATTTTCCCCTACGATAGAGAACCGCATCAGCTAGTTGTTGTTATCCAATCGTTTGCCCCAAGGGACAGACTATCAGATTAGCCCAATATTGCCCTGCCGTTGGTGGGCATGTCAGAAGAAAGATTGAAAGAAAGAATATTATTATTATTATTTTCAATGTCCAGATTTCCAAATAACTGGCTGTCCATGATAAATCTGGAAAGGTGGCAACCCTAGGTATATACCTGTTCTGTGGGGCAGGGGGCAGTACAGGGTCTCCGAGCTTGGATCAGCAGGACCCAAGGCCGGAACATATCCAGTCTAATCTCTCCGTCTGTATTTGCTTTATGAAGTGCATTTGCGCATGTGTGCGTAGATTCGTGCAAGCGCGCATCATTTTACAAGCGCGCGCGGCCAGTTTGCCTAGGGCGCATGGCCGGCCAGGCTCTGGCAGGACCCACCGGTTTTTTTCCAGACACCGTCCCATATGACACTGGGTAACACTAATAAGTAACAAACATATTTCTAAGACTCTTTTTTTTTTTTTAATTTTGATGCACAAATATTTGCAGTCTTTAGTTCTGTTTAGAAAAGCAAATAAAAAGGAAATCAGTGGGAAATCTACGTTCATATTTATTCACACTTTTAGATGCCATACTTTATAAAATATAACTCAGTAGTGTAAGTGATTTAACTAGAGTATAGTGAACACCATTACTCACTGCAGGTGCTTCCTTGTCTAGCCTTAGGGACACCAAATAGGTATGGCTCAAGATGATTGTTTAAATAAAGATTTTTTCAAGCACAGGATACACAGCAGATAACAGATAAGCTCTGTATACAATGGGATTCTTCAGAATTTATCTGTTTTTTTATATGGGATATGTGCTTGAATGGCTGCCCCCATGGCTACACAGGAGCTTGTTTATATAAACTATAGTAGTACTTATCTGTTATCTACTGTGTATCCTGTGCTTGAATGGCTGCCCCATGGCTACACAGCAGCTTGTTTATATAAACTATAGTAGTACTTATCTGTTATCTACTGTGTATCCTGTGCTTGAATGGCTGCCCCCATGGCTACACAGCAGCTTGTTTCTATAAACTATAGTAGTACTTATCTGTTATCTACTGTGTATCCTGTGCTTGAATGGCTGGCCCCAGCTTATTTAAACAAACTATTGTAGAGTTTCTGATGAACATGCACCAGTATTACTAGTACAGGGCAGCAGTACATTGTATTGTCATTCCTTTAAAACACATTTATTTTTTGATGTTACTGTTAACTTTTAGTATGTTATAGAATGGCTGATACTAAGCAACTTTTCAGTTGGCCTTCATTTTTTCTTTTTTATAATTTTTATAATTTTTAAATTATATACTTCTAACTCTTTTTGACTGACTTTTCTGACAGCTTTTAAATGGAGGGGTCACTGACCCCATATAAAAAACAAATGCTCTGTAAGGCTACAAATGTATTGTTATTGCTACTTTTTATTCCTCATCTTTCTATTCAGGCCTCTCCTATTCATATTCCAGTCTCTTATTCAAATCAATGCATGGTTGCTAGGGGAATTTGAACCTTAACAACCAGATTTCTCAAAATTGCAAACTGGAGAGCTGCTGAATAAAAAGCTAAATAACTCAAAAACCACAAATAATAAAAAATAAAAACCAATTGCAAATCGTCTCAGAATATCCATCTCTACATTATCCGAAAAGTTAATTTATAGGTGAATAACCCCATTAAATAGTGCAAAGGGAAACAGACAGAGTAGTCAAAACGCAATGCACATAAATAAGAACGGTATCCACTTACTCATGACATAAACCAGCAAGACTTAGATGAGGCTCTGGCTACTAACCCTGCTACATTCAGAAGAGATTTCTGAGGATTGTGATCCAGCACAGAGCCATATTGTAGCATTGAACTGCAACACTCACACATGTACACAACATGGGGATAGAGATTGCCCAGAGAGTTGTTTGCACATTGTTCCTCGATGTATAAACAAACAAGGAAACATGAAGCCCATTCATTCACCTGTCTGCCAGGCACAAGCCACATGTGTTAGATGTTTAACAGCCTGAGCACCAGGAGAAGCTAATGTGTATACAGACCCCCATAAAAAATGAAATGACAGTTGCAAGTAAAAGTTCACTTCCCACGGATATTACTGGGGAACATTTAAAAGCATTTTTTCACCAGGGTTCACAATGCAGTATGGTAATAACACTATTTGTAACACGCAGGAGTAACTGGAAGCCTGACAACATCATATTAGGAGGTTTCACAAGTTAGATGTGAATATCCAAGTTATATTAATCCATATTGATAACTGCAGCCTCTAGGAAGGGAGAGTGACTGTGGGATATCAGGTATAGTAGGGAGAGATGGTGCCTATAGTAACAGTGAGATAATAGTCTCTGGGAAGGGAGTGTGACTGTGGGATAGCAGGTATAGTAGGGAGAGATGGTGCCTATAGTAACAGTGGGATAATAGTCTCTGGGAAGGGAGTGTGACTGTGGGATAGCAGGTATAGTAGGGAGAGATGGTGTCTATAGTAACAGTGGGATAATAGTCTCTGGGAAGGGAGTGTGACTGTGGGATAACAGGTATAGTAGGGAGAGATGGTGTCTATAGTAACAGTGGGATAATAGTCTCTGGGAAGGGAGTGTGACTGTGGGATAGCAGGTATAGTAGGGAGAGATGGTGCCTATAGTAACAGTGGATAATAGTCTCTGGGAAGGGAGTGTGACTGTGGGATAGCAGGTATAGTAGGATAGAGATGGTGCCTATAGTAACAGTGGATAATAGTCTCTGGGAAGGGAGTGTGACTGTGGGATAGCAGGTATAGTAGGGAGAGATGGTGCCTATAGTAACAGTGGGATAATAGTCTCTGGGAAGGGAGTGTGACTGTGGGATAGCAGGTATAGTAGGGAGAGATGGTGTCTATAGTAACAGTGGATAATAGTCTCTGGGAAGGGAGTGTGACTGTGGGATAGCAGGTATAGTAGGGAGAGATGGTGTCTATAGTAACAGTGGGATAATAGTCTCTGGGAAGGGAGTGTGACTGTGGGATAACAGGTATAGTAGGGAGAGATGGTGTCTATAGTAACAGTGGGATAATAGTCTCTGGGAAGGGAGTGTGACTGTGGGATAGCAGGTATAGTAGGGAGAGATGGTACCTATAGTAACAGTTGGATAGTAGTCTCTGGGAAGGGAGTGTGACTGTGGGATAGCAGGTATAGTAGGGAGAGATGGTGCCTATAGTAACAGTGGATAATAGTCTCTGGGAAGGGAGTGTGACTGTGGGATAGCAGGTATAGTAGGGAGAGATGGTGCCTATAGTAACAGTGGATAATAGTCTCTGGGAAGGGAGTGTGACTGTGGGATAGCAGGTATAGTAGGGAGAGATGGTGCCTATAGTAACAGTGGATAATAGTCTCTGGGAAGGGAGTGTGACTGTGGGATAGCAGGTATAGTAGGGAGAGATGGTGACTATAGTAACAGTGGATAATAGTCTCTGGGAAGGGAGTGTGACTGTGGGATAGCAGGTATAGTAGGGAGAGATGGTACCTATAGTAACAGTTGGATAGTAGTCTCTGGGAAGGGAGTGTGACTGTGGGATAGCAGGTATAGTAGGGAGAGATGGTGCCTATAGTAACAGTGGATAATAGTCTCTGGGAAGGGAGTGTGACTGTGGGATAGCAGGTATAGTAGGGAGAGATGGTGCCTATAGTAACAGTGGATAATAGTCTCTGGGAAGGGAGTGTGACTGTGGGATAGCAGGTATAGTAGGGAGAGATGGTGCCTATAGTAACAGTGGATAATAGTCTCTGGGAAGGGAGTGTGACTGTGGGATAGCAGGTATAGTAGGGAGAGATGGTGCCTATAGTAACAGTGAGATAATAGTCTCTGGGAAGGGAGTGTGACTGTGGGATAGCAGGTATAGTAGGGAGAGATGGTGTCTATAGTAACAGTGGATAATAGTCTCTGGGAAGGGAGTGTGACTGTGGGATAGCAGGTATAGTAGGGAGAGATGGTGTCTATAGTAACAGTGGATAATAGTCTCTGGGAAGGGAGTGTGACTGTGGGATAGCAGGTATAGTAGGGAGAGATGGTGACTATAGTAACAGTGGGATAATAGTCTCTGGGAAGGGAGTGTGACTGTGGGATAGCAGGTATAGTAGGGAGAGATGGTGCCTATAGTAACAGTGGATAATAGTCTCTGGGAAGGGAGTGTGACTGTGGGATAGCAGGTATAGTAGGGAGAGATGGTGCCTATAGTAACAGTGGATAATAGTCTCTGGGAAGGGAGTGTGACTGTGGGATAGCAGGTATAGTAGGGAGAGATGGTGCCTATAGTAACAGTGGATAATAGTCTCTGGGAAGGGAGTGTGACTGTGGGATAGCAGGTATAGTAGGGAGAGATGGTGCCTATAGTAACAGTGAGATAATAGTCTCTGGGAAGGGAGTGTGACTGTGGGATAGCAGGTATAGTAGGGAGAGATGGTGTCTATAGTAACAGTGGATAATAGTCTCTGGGAAGGGAGTGTGACTGTGGGATAGCAGGTATAGTAGGGAGAGATGGTGTCTATAGTAACAGTGGATAATAGTCTCTGGGAAGGGAGTGTGACTGTGGGATAGCAGGTATAGTAGGGAGAGATGGTGACTATAGTAACAGTGGGATAATAGTCTCTGGGAAGGGAGTGTGACTGTGGGATAGCAGGTATAGTAGGGAGAGATGGTGTCTATAGTAACAGTGGATAATAGTCTCTGGGAAGGGAGTGTGACTGTGGGATAGCAGGTATAGTAGGGAGAGATGGTGCCTATAGTAACAGTGGATAATAGTCTCTGGGAAGGGAGTGTGACTGTGGGATAGCAGGTATAGTAGGGAGAGATGTTCAGTGTGGATAATGGTCTCTGGGTAAGAACTCTGGTTATGATTTTACATGGGGTACTTTCAGACCTCAGTAGTAACATAGTCAGTGATTGTATAAACTCCAATTTTGAGTGGAAACAACATTTATCATAAATCCAAACCATTCCGGCTAGGGTAGTTGTCTAATTCTTTATTTGCATCACATTAAGATGAACAGCTCACGTCTGATCTCTACAGAGTAATTAACGTAGAAAACAAACTAATATGGAACTGCCAATCTTCATTTTTAGAGATTCCACTCAGAGAGGCGCTGCCTTCCAGCAAACTAGAGGTCACGGCCGAGTATCAGAAACACGAGTGGTCCGTACAGTTTAAGGATCTGATTGGGGCTGATAAATAACCCCGAATAGTAACTGGGGGTCCTATTAGGCTCATTTCTCTTGGGAATAGCGTGGGGTGCCTCACATACACAGCACGGGGCTACAATAAGAGTAGGCTGAACAACGAGTAGGAGGAGATGTTACGGAAACCATTTCCTGACTTTTCCTCTTGTACCATAAACACATGTGAATATGCAGGAACCCTCATCACCTTTGAGATAACTTTTAGTATGATGTAGAGAGCGATATCCTGAGACAATTTGTAATTAGGTTTCATTTTTTATTATTTGTGGTTTTTGAGTTATTTAGCTTTTTATTCCGCATCTCTCCAGTTTGCAATTTCAGCAATCTGGTTGCTAGGGTCCAAATTACCCTAACAACCATGCATTGGCTTGAACAAGAAACTGGAATATGAATAAAAGAGGGCCTGAATAGAAAGACGAATAATAAAAAGTAACAATAACAGGACGTGTAGCCTTACAGAGCGCTTGCTTTTCAGAAGTAGTCGGCGACCCCCATTTGAAAGCTGCAAAGAGTCCAAAGAAAAAGGCAAATAACTATAAAAAAATAAATAACGAAGACCAATTGACAAGTTGCTTGGAATTGGCCTTAATATAACATACTAAAAGTTACCGTAAACCCTTTAAAGGAGTAGTTCACCTTTACGTTAACCTTTAGGGGGTTATTTATCAAAGTCTGAATTTATCTCAATATTTTCTGTTACAAACTCTGATCAAATCCGCTCGTGTTTTTTACGCTTATTTATTTTTACATATTCCAGAAAATTAGCTTTGCAGGGAAAAAATTCAGATTTTCATGATTTTTTCAGATTTTTCTCCTCTGGCTTCCATGATTTTTTTGGATTTTTCACCCGAAAACTCAGATTTCTTATGCTTTTTGCCCAAAAACTCCCGGGTATCGCACAAAACCCAGCGCACATTACAAAATCATTGCGACTTCTCCCATTGACTTATATGCAACCTCGACAGGTCTTGAGATGGCGGAGTTTCAGACTTTTCCATCCTCGGGGTTTAATAAATTCTGAAAAATTTGTGATTTTTTTTAAAGTCCGATTTTATTTAAAAAATCACACATTTTTCGTGATTTTTGCATTCAGAGTTTAGTAAATAACCCCCTTGGTACGTTATAGAATGGCCGATTCTAAGCAATGTTACAATTGCTCTTCATTATTTATTTTCTATAAATTTTATATTATTTGCCTTTTTTTTTCTTACTCTTTCCAGCTTTCAAAAGGGGGTCACTGACCCCATCTAAAAACAAATGCTCTATAAGGCTACACATGTATTGTAATTTATATATTTATTCCTCATCTTTCTACTCAGGCCTCTCTTGTTCATATTCCAGTCTCTTATTCAAATCAATGCATGGTTGCTAGGGTAATTTGGACCCTAGCAACCAGATTGCTGAAATTGCAAACTGGAGGGCTGTTGAATAAAAAGCTAAATAACTCATAAACCACAAATAATAAAAAAAAGAAAAACAATTGCAAATTGTCTCAGAATATCCCTCTCTACATCATACTAAAAGTTAACGCAAAAGTGAACAACCCCTTTAATAGAAAGAAATTATAAATATATATATATATATATATGTATAAGTATATATATATAGTATAAGTATATATATATATATATATATATATCGTTAAGGAAGTGTGTGAGTTTAGAATACTGTATCTGGTTATCAGTGTGTGTCATGCTTCAAGCCAAGACTTCTTTACTACCTGCTCACTTAGATTGTAAGCTCTGTGGGTTAGGGACCAGTTTTCTAAGGCACTATGGCATACAGAGCAGCTGCTATTTTAACTGCACTGGTTATAATACACACATGTAGGAAATGCACCAGTCACAACTTTGCACTACTGGTTTCCGGACAGACTTCTAACCACAGGCAAAAAATAGTCTGTAAATGACCAGGAAACAAAATGAATATGTATGACAAGTTCAACATTCATCTAGCAATCTTAATGGGGTTGTTCACCTTTGAGTTAACTTTTAATATGATGTAGAGAGAGATATTCTGAGACAATTTGCAATTGGTTTTCATGTTTTATTAATTGTTGATTTTGAGTTATTTAGCTTTTTATTCAGCAGCTCTCCAGTTTGCAGTTTCAGCCATCTGGTTGCCAGGGTCCATATTCCCCTAGCAACCATGCATTGATGAGATTAAGAGACTGAAATATGAATAGGAGAGGCCTGAATAAAAGGAGGAGTAATAAAAAGTGGCAATAACTATAAATGTGTAGCTTTACAGAGCATTTGTTTTTTAGATGGGGTCAGTGACCCCCCGTTTTAAGCTGGAAAGAGTCAGAAGAGGAAAAAAATATATAAAAAAATAAATAATGAAGACCAGTTTAAAAATTGCTTAGAATTGGCAATTCTATAACATACGAAGGGGCACATTTACTAAGCTCGAGCGAAGGATTTAAAGTAAAAAAACTTCTAATTTCAAAGGTTTTTTTGGGTACTTCGACCATCGAATAGGCTACTTCGACCTTCGACTTCGAATCGAACGATTCGGACTAAAAATCAGTCGACTATTCGACCATTCGATAGTCAAAGTACTGTCTCTTTAAAAAAAAAACTTTGACTACCTACTTCGGCACTTTAACCCTACCGAGCATCAATGTTAGACCTTCCCCCATAAGCTTTCTATGTTTTTTGATCGATGGATTAAAATCCTTCAAATCGTTCGTTTCGAAGGAGTTCGATCGAGCGATTTTTCCTTCAATCGTTCGATCGAAGTATTTGCGGTAAATACTTCCACTTCGATATTCGAAGGATTTTACTTTGATGGTCGAATATCGAGGGTTAATTAACCCTCGTTATTTGACCCTTAGTAAATGTGCCCCCCGAAAAGTTAACTAAAAGGTGAACCACTCCTTTAAAGGGGAAGTATTGTCTCTTCTGGCATTTCTATGCAAAGAGATATGACATTGAGCTTATTAAATTAGCATGATATCGCCAATAGGATTTGAAGTCTGTTTCTGTAAAAATTGTCTTGCGAGGGGTTTTTCTTGTGCAAGCTGCTGTCTTGTCTCTAGGGTTTAATAGTATAATGTAGGAGCTGCCATGTTGCAGTAGAAGACAAATGTGCATTTGTTGTTGAATTCTTTTTTTTTCCGAAGTCGCCCAAAGTTTCCTCATGAGGCAACTTCGAGTGGCTTCAGAAAACGAAATGCTCCAAGTCCCATCCCGCCGGCGATTTAGATTCTAGCCGACGGGAAGGCTTTTCTACTACCTTGTCTACAAACTAGGCATTTAAAGATGAACTAAAGCTTAACTAAAGAAGTAGGTAGAAATGTTGTACATTATGTTTTGTGCTTCTGTACCAGCCCTAGGCAACCACAGCCCTTTAGCAGTAAAGATCTGTGTCTCCAAAGATGCCCCAGTAGCTCCCCATCTTCTTTTCTGCTGATTCACTGCACATGCTCTGTGCTGCTGTCACTTACTGAGCTTAGGGACCCACTCACAATATACAGTACACATAGAATAGAAATGTCACAATATAAGGCTGATTAGTAATTAATACAGATAATTACTACATGGCGGCACAGAAACCAGTACAATTAGCATCAGAATTTAATAATCAGCAAACCTGTAGCATCAGCTTATATTACAGCCAGGGAAGGTCATTTTCTGCTGGATAATTAGTGACGAGCCCTAAGCTTAGGTTCTCAACAGCCAATCAGAGCCCACTGAGCATGTGAGTGTCACAGACATTTCCAAGATGGTGACCCCCTGTGACAAGTTTGAAGTCCTGGATCATTGCTGCTATTGACAAGCTCAAACTTTAGCCTCGTGCAATACGTTCACTATATAAAATATGCCATTTTTAGTCATATTTTTTGTTAGGGGTAAGTTGTCCTTTAATAGACATGAATTGATTCCTATCATGGCCCAAATGGGATATGGGTATAGAGTTCTAATGAATTATTAATTATTCAGCTTAATACCCTCTCTGTGCCGTGTCTGTGTGTCCTTGTCTGGTTTCTATCCTACATGAAACGGTCTATGAAACGCCGAATCAGCAAGTGCCGACCTTTCCTTCCAAATTCATTCCTTCCACTGGGGATAATGCAACTTAAATGTCACTTTCTCCTTGGGGGGGGGGGAGAATTATAGTACAAAATAATAATACAGGTATGGTACCCATTATCCAGAATGCTTGGGACCTGGGGCTTTCTGGATAACAGATCTTTCTGTAATTTGGATCTTCATACCTTAAGTCTACTAGAAAATCATGTAAACATTAAATAAACCCAATAGGCTGGTTTTGCTTCCAATAAGGATTAATTATATATTTAGATTTTTTTTCTTAAAATAGATACCATTTCGAGTTTCTGTGTAATAATAAAACAATCGCTTGTACTTGATCCCAACTAAGATATAATTAATCCTTATTGGAAGCAAAACCAGCCTATTGGGTTTATTTAATGATTTTCTAGTAGACTTATGGCATGAAGATCCAAATTACTGAAAGATTCGTTATCCGGAGAACCCCAGGCCCCGAGCATTCTGGATAACAGGTCCCATACCGGTAATTGTAATTTTCTGTGGTCTGCGCTGGAATTAGCCCGAAAATCCGTCTTTTTTGTGCAAAAATCCCAAAAATTATGGCTTTTCGGGAAAAAGCCCACAAAAAATACGACTCGGGAAAAAAGTCAGAAAAAACATGTACGATTCGGATTTTTGCTCGATTTTATCTGTGATCTGATTAAACCGCGCGTTGTTTTTAATAAATAAGGTCACATCGTGGATTCTAGTTTGGTCGAACTTCAAAAAAATCAGAAAAAAATCGGATTTTGATAAATAACCCCCTTAATGTCTTGGAGTGTCATAAGAAGCATTGTAAAAATACAATCAATTAAATATTCTGCATCATTTCTGAAATAATCAATTTTATCTTCACTATTACTTGCCTCGACATCTGTTTCTCTTCATTCAGCAGTTGGGTGTCAGATGAATGATCCAATATATCTTATAGGGGGGCTTCTTTTGTCTAGAAGATGTATTAGAGCTCATTCTATTAAAATCACCAGACATCATGTCTCTCTACATGCAGGATTTGTGCAAAAGGCAGTTATTTTGTTAGATTTTGTTTGTACTGGAATCAGTTATTTGAGTGAGCTCTAATTCATCTGCTAGGAAAGGAGCCCCCCTATAAGATATATTGGATCTAACTGTCAGTGATTATCTGACACCCAACTGCTGCATGAAGAGAGAATGAAGAGAAACAGATGCTGAGAGAGGAATAGTGACGATAAACTTGATTATTTCAGAACCAATTCAGAATTTAATTGATTGTATTTAGAAAGTTTCTTATTTCAGTATGAGGAAGCTTATATTAAATATTCATTTTCGCGATAGTTCCCATTTACAGTAAATGTTGAAGCAGCTATTTTCACACCCCTACAATAATTTCCTAAACTTCTTGGATTTACTTCTCTCTATAAATCTCAGGGCAACACAACACCGCATGCACTAGCGGTCTGAGGAAACCGTAATGTAAAGAGAGTAAGCGATTCATTATTTGGATAACAGCCCAAGGAGGAATGGTTCCCGTAGGGCAGTTAAGGAGGCTAAATGGGGATGTCCAGAAGGTCAGGAGAATGCTGTGAGTTGCAGTTCTGCAAATGAGAATGACATAGAAATGCATTGATACATTATTTAAGGGTTTTATGTCCCGGCAATTGTTGTGCTAAACATATTTTCTTCTTTGTAAGGAAACTGCCCCACCGACATAACTATTGATTTACTAAAAGCCCAGGGAAATGATAATTAGCATGAGATTGTCTTTCTCTGCAACCAAATATTCTGCCCTGGGAGAACAGCTGGATAATACATTTTTGGTTCAAAACATTCCTAATATTTTTCACAAAAAAGCTGCTAATTATTTAAATACTTTTCCTCTTTAAAGGGACGATATCACCTTGGGTTTTTTTCACTGTATAATATTAATAATGATAATTTTGATGTATTTTCACCATTGGGTACCTTGCTCCCAAACCTCCTTTCAGAAAGACGCAACACAAAATAGCAAGTGACTGAAAAGAGTCATTATTTGTGGTGCAAACGATAAGTTCTATGAAGGTGACCTTCTGCTTTGATTTCTCCCTCTGTCTGGCCTGTGAATGTGCACTGCTTCCTATTTATCTGCCTGAGCCTTGATCTCTCACGGCAGCCAAGTGTCCATGATCTGACTGAGAATCATTGTTTCCTTCCCCACGTGGAGGCTTCTATGTGAATCATTGTATTATACACAGCTCTCACCCTGTTGCTTCAGCGCAATCCCTGCTCTTCATCTTGGAATGTAAAGTCTGTTTAGTTACTAAATGGGCCGACCCTGGCAACAAACAAACTAAAAAAGAAAACATTAAGAAATTATCAAATAAAACAAAAACTGGAATTGTATTATTCTGCACTTGAAAAGGTTCTCTACTCCCTCCCTGTTCTGAACAACTGGCAACTGGAAGAGGAAGTTCAGTGGAGCCCAGGGCCACCATCAGGGGGGCACTGGGGGGACATTTGTCCCGGGCCCGATGGCTTCTATATGTTAAGGGGGCCCAGTCGTGCTGCCGGGTCCCCCTTGAACTGCTGAAGTAGGAGCTGAGTTGAGCCGAAGTAGGAGCCAAGTTGCAGAGATGTAGGAGCCAAGTTGAGCCAAAGTAGGAGCTGAGTTGCACCTAAGTAGGAGTCAAGTTAAGCCGAAGTAGGAGCCGAGCTGTGTTGAAGTAGGAGCCAAGTTGCAGAGAAGTAGGAGCCGAGTTGCCCTGAAGTAGGAGCCGAGTTGAGCCTAAGTAGGACCCAAGTTGCAGAGAAGTAGGAGATGAGATGCGCTGAAGTAGGAGCCAAGTTGCGGCAAAGTAGGAGCCGAGCAGAAGTAGAAGCCAAGTTGAGCCGACATAGGAGCCGAGCTCTGCTGAATTAGGAGCCAAGTTGCAGAGAAGTAGGAGCCACATTGTGCTGAAATAGGACCCAAGTTGCAGAGAAGTAGGAGATGAGTTGCGATGAAGTATGAGCCGAGTTGCGCTGAAGTAGGAGCCAAGCAGAAGTAGAAGCCAAGTTGATCCGAAGCAGGAGCCGAGTTGCGCTAAAGTGGGAGCCAAGTTAAGCCAAAGTAGGAGCCGAGTTGTGCCAAAGTAAGAGCCGAGTTGCGTCAAAGTAGGAGCCGAGTTGCGCTAAAGTAGGAGCTGAGTTGCGCTAAAGTAGGAGCTGAGTTGCACCAAAGTAGGAGCTGAGTTGAGCCGAAGTAGGAGCCGATTTGAGCCGAAGTAGGAGCCGAGTTGTGCTAAAGTAGGAGCCAAGTTACGCTAAAGTAGGAGCTGAGTTGCAGCAAAGTAGGAGCCGAGTTGAGCCGAAGTAGGAGCCGAGTTGAGCCGAAGTAGGAGCCGATTTGAGCCGAAGTAGGGGCCGAGTTGTGCTAAAGTAGGAGCCAAGTTGAGCCGAAGTAGGAGCCGAATTGAGCCAAAGTAGGAGCCGAAGTAGGAGCCGAGTTGCGCTAAAGTAGGAGCCGAATTGCAATGAAGTAGGAGCCGAGATGCTGCAATGTAGGGGCTGAGTTGAGCCGAAGTAGGAGCAGAGTTGCGCTGAAGTAGGAGCCGAGTTGCGGCGAAGTAGGAGTCGAGTACTTTTTTTGTATAACTTTTTTTTAACTTAGGGGCCCTGGCCAAAAATTTTTTTTTAACTTGGGGGGCTGGCCACCAAGTGTTTTCTTTACTTGTACCGGTCACTGGCCACCAATGTTTTTTTATTTTAACGTGTAGGGGGGCCTAGAAAATGTTGTTGTACGGGACCCCGTGAATTCTGATGGTGGCCCTGGTGGAGCTTACATTGATTCCGTAGAGACGACTAACAAATTAATTTAATGTTGCACAACCTTAGCGTTAAAGCTCTACAATAGACAGGCACCTTGGGCTTCACAACACATCTGTTTAATCCAACAAATCCAGAGAATGGAGTTCAGACCCAGCTGGCTGAATGGGCAGTTTTGTCTTTTGTGTAACATAACAGGCTACAAGTGAAAGTGCACTAACGTCCAGCCATCAGCCACCCAAGGAGCAGATTAAAAAAGGAAAAGATAAAAATAACCGGCCACGGCAAAGGTTAAAATTAAAATGAGACTAGCGAGGGCAGCTCCGATGAAGAAAACAGCACGACCATTAAACCGGGTAAGTGAAAAGTTCAGGATCTGCTAACCTGCCATGAATTAAGAGTTTAATTAGGGATAGCTACACAGAAGCCTTTCCTTCATACTAAGCCCAAGCTTTCATATTAGGTGCCAGAGTGGCCCCCTAAGAGCTAACATACAATTTATAGCTTGGGAAGCCAAATGATTTCTAGCAGCGCTGGGGGCTGATTCCAAATGCTACATAACATACCTCCCAACTGTCCCATTTCTCGATGGACAGTCCCGATTTTGACAACCTGCATTCCCGTTTTGTTACTGAAATGTCCCCACTTTCAATGTGATCTCCTGTACCGAACAGCCAGAAAAAGATACAAGTTTCTAACTTAATTTGCTTTTGGCAGAGAGCCTAGAATATGTGCTAGGTGCACTTAGATACTTTTGTAACAATTTAAGATAAGCAAAGAAACAATTGTAACAATTTAAGAAACTGGGGAAACTATGACTTGCAGCTTAAAGGGCAATTCACCTTCATTCGCAAAACTGTAATAAATAAAAACCACAGAAATGTGTTTGTAAAATGAACATGTTAATTAGGGACCACAACCAGGGCCGGAACTAGGGGTAGGCAGAAGAGGCACGTGCCTAGGGCGCAAATGTGGAGGGGTGCCAGGCACTGTAACTCTTCTGTGCCTTGCCCCTAGTTCGGCCGCTTCTTTCCCCACCTGTAGCAGTAATCATTGTCTTCCTAGGCGCGCACCCTTTCTAGACACGCACTCTGCTGCGCCTGCTTGTGCTCATGATCGGCTTGTGCGCGCACCCTCACTTCAGAAGGTTGCCTTGGGCGCCCGACCGACTTGGCCCGGCACTGACCACAACAATGAGCTTGGTCAACTAAAATTCGCCCCGCTATGCACGCCAGATTTTTTTGTCCCTCTTTGTATTTAAAAAATGTTGGGAGGTATGTTCTGTGTCATCGAATAATCTCAAAGTCCCTTTAACTAATACCCTGCAGCCCACACCATATGTGCTGTATATATCCATGTAGAGCCCTTAAAAAGGGCTTTGGAAATCATTCTAAATCTGCCTGTTGCTCGTATAAAAAGTATTTGTCTTATTTGCCCGTGCCATTATTTTTCTGCCAGGCTCTAAATTGCTCTATAAATCTCTTGGGTTGGGTTCGTTCTGCCTATATCAGCCCACGGTGCTGGGCAAGTGCTGCAATAACAACACAACTGCTTCAGTTTAGCCTTGAGATGACCTTGTATTCTGCACACACATTCCCAGAAATATTACCCAAAAATCTTCTTTATGCCAGAGCTTTGGGTTTTCTTGGCAGGTCTCACTAATGGCTATAGGCACACATTCCAGGAATGCACTTTGCGGCTTTGAATAATTACCACCAGAACTTTATCAATGGCACCATTTCCTTTATATATTCCAAGCTTATAATTCGCCATGGAATGGAATGTTACTAGGGAAATGTTTTAACCCGTCTCCATCAGAACTTGACTTACATATATAGTAAAACTCAATGAACAAATTACAGTTGTTTGCCTTTATAATACACAAAAGCCATGAATATCTTGTAAATTATATCCTTATAAACGGTGAGTAGTGATGTCATCAGTTATAAACGGTGAGTAGTGATGTAATTTCTGTCACATGACTCACTAAAACTTGAGTATTATAATAAATAAAGTACCCCCTGTTGCAAATATGAGGATATTAGAAGTAACCTCGGAGTTCCATGACCTGTATAAGAACACTCAACCTTTTTAGATGGTAACTTATAATATCCTTATATTTTACAAGAGGGGGTACTTTATTCTCTAGGGGGCACATTTACTTAGCTCGAGTGAAGGAATAGAATAAAAAATACTTCGAATTTCGAAGTATTTTTTTGGCTACTTCGACCATCGACCAACTAAAAATCGTTCGACCATTTGACCATTCGATAGTCGAAGTACTGTCTCTTTAAAAAACACTTTGACCACCTACTTCGCCACCTCAAACCTACTGACCATCAAAGGTCTCCATAGGCTTTCTAGCCAATTTCTGATCGAAGGAATTTCATTCGATCGATGGATTAAAATCCTTTGATCGAACAATTCTTCCTTCGATCGTTCGATAGAACGAATACCGCTAAATCCTTCGACTTCGATATTCAAGGATTTAACTTTGGATTTAACAAGGATCTAAGGATTTAACTTTATGGGTCGTAAATCGAGGGTTAATTAACCCTCGATATTTGACCATTAGTGAATGTCCCCTATATATATATATATATATATATAATACACAAGAGCCATGAATATCCTGTAAATGATATCCTTATAAATGGTGCTTAGTGATAGTGATGTCATCGGTTATAATCAGAGCTTAGTGATGTCATTTCTGTCACATGACTCACTGAAACTTGTGTATTATAATAAATAAACTTCCCGTTGTTGGAAAATGTCAGGATATTACAAGTCACCTCGGAGTTCCTTGACCTGTATAAAAACACAACGCCGAAGGACCTCCTCTGTAACTCATAATATCCTTATATTTTACAAGAGGGGGCACTTTATTCACCATATATTTTAAAGGTCAAAATATCCCAGTAGTAGATTAAACTAAAAGTCTTATAGGTTATTATATCTAACCTTCTCTACTGTTTTGAAAGCAAAGTTTAAGATGTTAAACGTATCAAAACAACATATGTACAACGATTTTAACATAATGTCGTGCTTATGTAACGGATACCCTAAGTCAATAAGAAAAAATTGTGAGTAAATAAAATATCCCAGTAGCTGCGCACACAACCACACAAGCAAATGGCCTGTTTCCTGTGGTGTTTATACAAATGGCCTGTAGATGTCACTGTGCTCATACTTATACTGTGTATACTTCCTGTCAGCTTAAAAATGAAAGTTACTGTTGTGTAATGCCTGCATGACTCTGCTACTAAAGCACTGTTATACTCTACTCATCCTCAGCTAACCAAAACATAACATTTCCCTCCCCACAAAGTGAGCAGTGTTGGTTGGTGCTACAGCCCAGCTAGAGTGGATGGAGTCAGATGTTGAACTGTAAGAGAAAATCCTCACTTTAGTTCTGCAGAACACTTGGAGCCTCAGATGACAGATGAGACTGGATGGAGAGTTGAGAGCTGAAAGCTCCATTATCTGCCTTTGCACAGCTGCACCCACACCCTGTTCCAGGGGTCGCTCTATTATTTGTCATGGGGAGGAAGAATTACATGGGAAGAACCTGGAGCTCACTGAGGCGTTACAGGAGGCTGATAATCAAAAAAATCGGCTTTTCCTCAAAGTGATCTGTTGCTAGAGCCGGAGAGTGTGTTACCTCCCGAATATCTGCCTGCAAATCCTCCGGGTACTAAAGGGGTTGTTTAACTTTCAACACTTTTTCAGATTGTTCACCAGAAATTAAGACTTTTTCCAATTACTTTCTATTTTCTATATGTGACTGTAAAGTTTAATTTTCACCTTCTAAACCAGCTCTGGGAGTGGGGGGGTCGTCGACCCTGTAAACCAGGAGTGTCCATACTTTACTAATGTGAGGTCTACTTTTTAGGGCAGACACACAGGCTCAGATCCGATCTTCGGGGCGACTAATCTCCCCGAACCGCCTCCTGCTGGCTAGAATGTAAATCGCCAACGGGATGGCAGTCGGTGCGATTCGTTTCCCGAAGTCGCCTCACGATGAAACTTTGGGCGACTTCGGAAAACGAAGAGCTCAGAGTGCCTAGAACATATATCGCCAGTGGGAAGGAAGTTCGGGGAGATTAGTCGCCCCGAAGAAGAGGAGATTTGTCGCCGGGTAACTAATCTCCCTGAATGTGAGCGTGTGTCTCTGCCCTTAGTGATGTGGTCCCATTATGATCTACATCCATAAAAGCATTCTTAGCATTCTGTTCCAATATTACTTTAATATTATATTGATTTATGAGAGAATTTACTGTATATTGCCATATTTAAGAAACAACTATCTTATGTAACCGTAACATAAGAAATATCTGAATGAAAAGCATGAAACAGGAGAATGATATAGACAAGCTGTTGACATTGTCTTGAGATCTACTGATCGCCAGCTAAAGGTCTACTGGTAGATCCCACACTACCTTTTGGACATCCCTGCTGTAAACTGATCTAAATTGAAACATGGGGAGGCGCATTTATCAAAGTCCAAATTTATCTCAATATTTTCTGAAAACTACTCTGACCGAATCCGCACAGGTTTTTTTCTCCTTATTTATTACACTTTCCCAAAACTTTACTTTGCAGGAAAAAACCCGGAAAAATCGTGAAAAAAATTAATCGTACACATTTTTTACAGATTTTTGCCCGAAAACCACAAAATCTTCGAAATTCAGCGCAGATCAAGATATTTTTGGAACTTCTCCTATTGACTTATATGCAACCTCTGCGGGTCTGAGATGCCAGATTTTCAGATTCAGACTTTTCCATCCTCAGGGTATAATAAATCCCTAAATATTTTGGGTTTTTTTCCCACTAAAACTTAAGATTTTATAGTAAAAAAATATATATTTTTCAGGTTTTTGGCATTCAGAGTTTATTAAATAACCCCCTTATTTGATACACATTTCTTATCTTTGTCCCTGCTGAGCAGAATTCCTGAGTTTCATTACAGGCAGCTGTTAAAATTGATACAATAGTCGCTGATATTCCACAGATACTGCTGAGAAATATATCAACTAATTGTATCAACTAAATGTAGCAAATTGTAACAGTTCAGAATCTGCTCCTGGATCACTGAGCTGCCAGACTGAAACTCCAGAGACACGAATATTAAATTTTAAGCTTAGATTTTGAAAAAAACAGTAAAAAATGGAAAATAGTGAAAAAAAGTCTTTATTTCTGGGGAACAATCGGAACTGAAAAAGTTTTTGGAAGGTGAATAACCCCTTTAATGAAAAAGGGTATAAAATGCATCAGTGCATAGGACTGGGGTCAACAGCTTTGTTCAAAAATCTGCTTATTTTAGAGATATCCCCCCAAAAAACTGAATGTATTGTATTGTATTATATACAGGCATCTTATCATTGGACATAGGTCTGACCCACACAGTATCCAACTGATCGGCCCATGGGTTGACAGATAGAGAGACGGAGGGAGGTCGGTGATGGGTTTGATTTAGGCTGGAGCTTCCATCTGCTGTGGGACTTGTGACTGGGAAGAGGGGCCAGTGGGATGAGGTGGGCCCCACATACCTCAGTCCAACACCTTTACATTAACTGTTAGTATGATGCAGAGAGTGATATTCTGAGACAATATGCAATTGGTTTTCATTTTTTATTATTTGTGGTTTATGAATTATTCAGCTTTTTATTCAGCAGCTCTCCAGTTTGCAATTTCAGCAATCTGGTTGCTAGGATCCAAATTACCCTAGCAACCACACACTGCACTTGAATAAGAGACTAGATGTATAGGAGAGGCCTGAATAGAAAATCAGAATTTTTTTGGTGAAAAAAAAAACCACACATTTTTTCAGGATTTATTATACCCTGAGGATGGAAAAAGTCAGAATCTGAAAAATCTGGCACCTCAGACCTGCTGAGGTTGCATATAAGTCAATGGGAGAGGTCCCGACGATATCTTGATCTCGCTGGGTTTCATGTAATAATCCAAAGATTTAGAAAAATTAAGAATCTGAAAAATGCGTACAATTCGTTTTTTTCACTACTTTTTTTTGTTGCACAGGAAATTGTTGGGAAAAAGTATTGGTAAATAAGGGGGGAAACCCTGTGCTGATTTGAAGTCGTTTTCAGAAAATAAAGAGACAAATTTGGACTTTGATAAATAGGCCTCTAAATGTGTAGCCTTACAGAGCATTTGCTTTTTAGTTGGGGTCAGTGACCCCCATTTGAAAGCTGGAAGGACTCAGAAGAAGAAAATAATTGATTAAAAAAAAAAACTCTACAAAATAAATAATGCAGACCAATTGAAACGTTGCTTACAATTGTATAACATACTAAAAGTTAACTTAAAGGTGAACCACCCCTTTAATGCAACCTAGCTAAATCACTGCAATCACCTGCCTGGCTTCTTCGTGACCCAATCAAATGTGGTTTTGCCAGTGGGAAGTTCTGGGCTTTGGCCTATAGTCTGCCTAGTTCATTTTAGCACTATGTGGATACAAACTTATTTATCTGCATTAACACCATTGTGAAGACAACCATTATCACCACTGTAAAAAGAGAATATATATATTTCCGCTATGATGCACAGGTTTTGGGGTGATTCCATTTGCATTTCTCTTTAAGAAAAGTCTAACAGAATATAATTATCTTGTTATACAGGTATGGGACCTGTTATACAGAAAGCTCCGAATTACGGAAAGGCCGTATCCCATGGACTCCACATTTTTTTTAAAAAATTTCCTTTTTCTGTGTAATAATAAAACAGTAGCTTGTACTTGATCCCAACTGAGAAATAATTAATCCTTATTGGAGGCAAAACCAGCCTATTGGGTTTATTTAATGTTTATATGAATTTCTAGCAGACTTAAGGCATGAAGATCCAAATTACAAAAGGACCCGTTATCAGGAAAACCCCAGGTCCCGAGCATTCTGGATAACAGGTCCCATGCCTATAATACAACAAAAGCTTTGTCAACAAGATGATCAGAGGCCAAGTCTTAGAGGCCACCCCACCCATTACCTAGTTACTTTCCCTTACATTTTAATAGAAATATATTTATTGGCTTATAATGCAGTTAACTCTGCCCTCTCCTGGATTTTTGTGCAACTTCTCACATAAGATTCAATTACTGTCTCATCATTTCACTGCTCTGTGACCCATCCCTAACCCATCTATCTGTACCAATAAATACACAGGCAGAGAGCAAACCCAGGCTTTGGTTAAAATTGGCATATTTTATATAGTGAACTTATTGCACGAGGCTAAAGTTTGAGCTTGTCAATAGCAGCAATGATCCAGGACTTCAAACTTGTCACAGGGGGTCACCGTCTTGGAAAGTGTCTGTGACACTCACATGCTCAGTGGGCTCTGATTGGCTGTTGAGAAGCTAAGCTTAGGGCTCGTCACTAATTATCCAGCAGAAAATGAGCTTCCCTGGCTGTAATATAAGCTGATGCTACAGGTTTGCTGATTATTAAATTCTGATGCTAATTGCACTGGTTTCTGTGCTGCCATGTAGTAATTATCTGTATTAATTACTAATCAGCCTTATATTGTGACATTTCTATTCTATGTGTACTGTATATTGTGAGTGGGTCCCTAAGCTCAGTAAGTGACAGCAGCACAGAGCATGTGCAGTGAATCAGCAGAAAAGAAGATGGGGAGCTACTGGGGCATCTTTGGAGACACAGTTCTTTACTGCTAAAGGGCTGTGGTTGCCTTGGGCTGGTACAGAAGCACAAAACATAATGTACAACATTTCTACCTACTTCTTTAGCTAGACTTTACTTCTCCTTTAAGGCATTTACCTCAGCAGGTTCGTCTGGCAGTGGTGCACACACTGCTCCGCAAAGGGTTACACTCTACATCCAAGTACTATTTTTTAAACAATTAAGCCAACAATCTGGGCCTAACGCTTCCATGGATTATTTATCCAGAAATCTAGGTCACTCCTAATTATCCCCAGGCTAGGACAGCCTTCCAACCAAGGGTGCATTTGTTTAGCAGGAGGTTCTATAAAAAAAAAAAGCCAACAAAAGTTATCCTATATAAACATGGAAACAAACAGCACGGGGGGATTCAATGTCAGCTCACCCCAATGTGAAGCAATACAATAGCAAACCCTCGGTAACTACAACGAATAGCCGAGCTGCTGGGGGGGTTCCAGTCAAGTTGGATTTCTAACATTTCAGGTCAAGCCTTGGGCAATCACCACAATCAGTAGGATCCATTAAGTGGAAATATAGGCCATCAGAAAGTGAGCCACTGTCAGTGCTGCGTCTACGGCAGTTGTATGTGCCTTTACATCAAAGAGAAACTGCCATCATTATTATTATTATTATTATTATTATTAATAAAATAAACAATGCAACTGCCGCTTGTTTACAATGTATTTTTTTCTTATCTGCTCTTTATTCCTCTGTGTTATATTATCCATCATGTTTATTCCTGCTGCAGAAAACACACTCATGCTGCGAGCCACAGAATTTTCCCCTGGGGCTGAAATCTGCAGTGCCAACCTAGGGACATGCCATGTAGAAAACATCAGTTTTTAAATAATTTATCAAGAATAGAGATCCTGGTGACTATTTGGATAACGTGGCATTGCAACCCCTGCTCTGCTGCTGGGGAGCCCCTCGGCCTATCACTGTCTGCCATAGAAAAGACGGTGTCCAGGACAGACATTGAAATGCAGACACCACTTAAAGGGATACTGTCATGGGAAAAAACATTTTTTTCAAAATGAATCAGTTAATAGTGCTGCTCCAGCAGAATTTTGCGCTGAAATCCATTTCTCAAAAGAGCAAACAGATTTTTTTATATTCAATTTTGAAATCTGACATGGGGCTAGACATATTGTCAATTTCACAGCTGCCCCAAGTCATGTGATTTGTGCTCTGATAAACTTCAATCACTCTTTACTACTGTACTGCAAGTTGGAGTGATATCACCCCCCTCCCTTTTCCCCCCCAGCAGCCAAACAAAAGAACAATGGGAAGGTAACCAGATAGCAGCTCCCTAACACAAGATAACAGCTGCCTGGTAGATCTAAGAACAGCACTCAATAGTAAAAACCCATGTCCCACTGAGACACATTCAGTTACATTGAGAAGGAAAAACAGCAGCCTGCCAGAAAGCATTTCTCTCCTAAAGTGCAGGCACAAGTCACATGACTGGGGGCAGCTGGGAAATTGACAAAATGTCTAGCCCCATGTCAGATTTCAAAATTGAATATAAAAAAATCTGTTTGCTCTTTTGAGAAATGGATTTCAGTGCAGAATTCTGCTGGAGTAGCACTATTAACTGATGCGTTTTGAAAAAAACATGTTTTCCGATGACAGGATCCCTTTAAATGCACTTTACTCTAAACATTCTCTTCAAGAATTTGCTTTCCTTTTAATGACTGAACTAATATTGAGTTGTATAATCTGTATTACTTGCTTTTGCCTCAAAAACACCATTTTTGATGTCACTCCACACGTTTTCTATTGGATGAAGGTCTGGGCATGGGGCCTCTTCATAACGTCAGTCTTGTTGGTGTGGAACCAAGATGTTGCTCATTACTGGTGAGTTTGGGCTCGTTGTCTTGTTGAAACCCATTTCAAGGACATTTCCACTTGGGCATAAGGCAACATGAGCTCTTCAAGTATTTGATGTATTGAAACTGATCCATGATCCCTGGTATGTGATAAATAGGCCCAACACCACAGTATGAGAAACATCTCAATATCATGATACTTGTGCCCCCGGCTTCACTCTGTACTGTGACTTGAATTCAGTGTTTGGGGCTCGTCCGACAAACCGTCTGTGGCCCCTAGACCCAAAAAGAACAATCTTGCTTTCATCAGTCCCCAAAATGTTGTGCCATTTCTCTTTAGGCCAGTCAATGTGTTATTTGGCAGATTGTAAGCTCTTTTGACATCATTTTAGCTAAGCAGCCTATAATTTCCTGCACTTCTTTATATGTTTTCCCCTCTCCAATAAACTTTCCAATCAAAGTTTCAAAGTACGCTGTTCTTCTAAACTATGTCTGGGGGACAATTTGGGGCACAATATTTTGCTGGCATAGATATGGGGTATTATTTGGCTGCTGGTTGGCACAGGTACTAATTAAGTGCAATATTTTGGCTGGCACAGAAATGGGGCAATGTTTTGGCTGCTGGTTGGCACAGTACTAATTTGAGGGCAATATTTTGGATGGCACAGGCACAGAAATGGGGCAATATTTTGGCTGCTGGTTGGCACAGTACTAATTTGAGGGCAATATTTTGTCTGCTGGCTGGCACAGGCGCAGATTTGGGAGGTGATATTTTGGCTGTTGGCTGGCACAGCTTTGGGGCAACATTTTGGCTGTTGTTGGCACAGGCACAGATTTGGGGGTGATATTTTTGGCTGCTGGCTGGCACAGGTACATATTTGGGGGTAATATTTTGGCTGCTGCTGGCACAGATTTGGGGGCAATATTTTGGGTGCTGCGCTGGCACAGGCAGGCCTGGATTTGTTGAAAAGCCACCAAGGCCCGGGCCTAGGGTGGCAGGATTTTAGGGGGCGGCATGCTGCCCAACCACACCCACACTGGTACAGAAACAATGGGGATGGGCAGGAGATACAATAGTTTTTTAAATTTCCTATGCGCCAGTCCCCATTGCTTCTAAAATTTGCGTGAATAAAGGGAAGGGGACAGAGGTACCAAACGACAGCCTAGGGCCTAGGGGTTCCCACTATGTTAATCCAGCCCTGGGCACAGGAGGGCAATTTTGGCTCTTGTTTGCTGTTGTTTAACAGGATATAATTATCCTACTGTCTTGGTTTGTTTGATATTTTTTAGTGCACTTTATTTTTTGTTAACATTATATACTTAAATAACCATAATGATACGGTGGGAAATGGTAATGCAGGACCGGAGTGGGGCACTTATTTAAGCCCTTACCTAGGGTGCCAAACTTCCGTGGCCCGGCCCTGGTCATGATTGGGTTTCTATTACACCTACTAGTAAATTAATTTGTGAAGTAGAAATATAATTTCTACCAAAAACAGTAATTGATCAGGTTAGTGATGTCAGGCTGCTATTATTCTGAACACTAAAGTTAAATGAAGGCTGGCCTGTTTAGGAAACAGAAATCAAATGGGTTACTACAGTCTGTGCTTGCCCCCACACATTCTTATATATCATAAGAAACATTTACCCATAAGCGTACGTTTAAAGTCTTTCCGGAGAAAAGGTGCTGATGTATTTGCCACAGCTGTGCAGAGCTAATAGATCCAGTAAATCAGTCATGGGTTATTATAGGAAGCGGGTCTGTACCAATCCCAGAAACACGGGGGAGATAAAATCCTTGTTATCCCAAATGAGCCCTGCCCCTAATATCTGCCCATATGCCACATGGAATACGGACTCAATAAAATATAACTTCGAACTCCCATGTCTGTTAGAAAGCGAAAACATGGAAGATGAATATAAAGGTTGCATTGTCGCTCCTTTATGCTCGGCAGCTGGATTCTATTTGAAAACAATAGATGAATTGTCTTTTTTAACCACATTACTGATTTCCCTCTACGATCGCATTGATGTTTTATTATGAAGCTTTCCAGTTAATATCCATGTTTGGCTCCTGAGCTACAGAAATCCTATTTATTGTGTCGCTAGGTGGGTACACAGTCATTATTGAGGCACAAATGAAGCAAAAACAGGGAAATTGCAAGAGGCTGATAATAACATGTCATGCGTTGCCTCCTCCAAATGATTTGTGATCCCGCATCCAAATGCAAACATTATATTACACTTTAGAAATCCAACATGATTTAACATGAAGCCTCTACGGAGCTACAGCACAACGCTACGCGCAGCATAATAATACTATTTAGTTTAAGTATCACCTACAGGTCAGCAAAACAGTGTATTTAGCAGCAAGATGACAACATGTTTAATAAGACAGGAAAGTCCTCATTGAATATTCAGAGAGTGACACAGATTCAGGCCTCGGTGGGGAATAGGAAACAGCGGTGCTTTGCTCCCAGGGACTCATTTATATCAAGTAGGATGATTGTATTCATGACCTTTCAATTGGTGTTGCTGAACTTCAAATGCCAGCACCCCCCCCCCCCAACAGCCCTGATAGCAACAACCTTGAAAGGGGTGTAGGTTGGGCAACACTTAAAGGGATTCGGTCATGATTTTTAGGATGTAGTTTTTATTTCTAAAAGTTTACACTGCAAATAATTCACTCTACAATATAAAATGTAATTCCTGAACCAGCAAGTGTATTTAGTTGTAATATTGGTGTGTAGGTGCATCTCAGGTCATTTTGCCTGGTCATGTGATTTCAGAAAGAGCCAGCACTTTAGGATGGAACTGATTTCTGGCAGGCTGTTGTTTCTCCTACTCAATGTAACTGAATGTGTCTCAGTGGGACCTGGATTTTACTATTGAGTGCTGTTCTTAGATCTACCAGGCAGCTGTTATCTTGTGTTAGGGAGCTGCTATCTGGTTACCTTCCCATTGTTCTGTTGTTAGGCTGCTGGGGGGATAAGGGAGGGGGGTGATATCACTCCAACTTGCAGTACAGCAGTAAAGAGTGACTGAAGTTTATCAGTCACGTGACTGGGGGCAGCTGGGAAACTAACAATATGTCTAGCCACATGTCAGAATTCAAAATTAAATATAAAGAAATCTGTTTGCTCTTTTGAGAAACGGATTTCAGTGCAAAATTCTGCTGTTCCCATGACAGTATCCCTTTAAGTTGCAACAGAAGGTCACCATCTTGGAAAGTGTCTGTGACACTCACATGCTCAGTGGGCTCTGATTGGCTGTTAAGAAGCTAAGCTTAGGGCTCGTCACTAATTATCCAGCAGAAAATGAGGTTGGTAATATATATATATGTAATATACAGTATGTAATATAAGCTGATGCTACAGGGCTGATTATTAAATTCTCATGAAGTAATTATCTGTATTAATTACTAATCATCCTTATATTGTGACATTTCTATTCTATGTGTACTGTATATTGTGAGTGGGTCCCTAAGCTCAGTAAGTGACAGCAGCACAGAGCATGTGCAGTGAATCAGCAGAAAAGAAGATGGGGAGCTACTGGGGCATCTTTGGAGACACAGATCTTTACTGCTAAAGGGCTGTGGTTGCCTTGGGCTGGTACAGATGCACAAAACATCATGTACAACATTTCTAGCTACTTCTTTAGTTGAACATTATTTCTCCTTTTAGAGAAAGGGCACAAGGCATAAGAACTGTGGATCGACTGTCCATGTTGACATTTCCAATTTGTTATTATAATGGGGAGCGATACTAATATGTTGTTCCACACATTTCCATAACCACACGCCATTGGCCTGGCATTCCACACCTTTCTATAGAGGGCGGCTTCTTCTAGGACCAAACTAATCACGGATGGAGAGAACAGTCTTTCCAGGCCGGGACCAGAGATCTAACAGGGGCCTAGAGTAGCATGAGTTTAGCAGCTCAGCTCAACTGCTGTTGTTTTCTCTTTCTGGTAACTGATTCTTTAACCTAAACAAGTTACTATTAGAAATTCCAAATACAATGCATTATCATTGGCAGCTATGCTAATGAACTTAATTAGAGCTACACGTGTTAGATGTGCAACAAAACTAAATTATGGCCCCTAATAATTCCATGAGCACAGTAGAGCGATGAAACATTCTAATGGCCTGCCTGCTAACTGGGCCCTGTGGGGAAGCGAAAATAAGAGCAATTAAGAGCAAACGAGGACAGGGAACTGAAATAAGCACCAGCTTATGAAAAAGTCTGAATTCTGACAAGCATTAACATGCAGCAATTATCTGGAGTGGAGGGGTGGTTGCACATAATTATTGTATGTCCCTGATGAGTCCATATTCATTTACTAAAACACAGCCTTCTACCTAAACATTGTTGACCCTTTTAAATCAGTAGAACAGTTACAGGTTATATTGTCTTGCTTAAGCTGAGAACCTGGCCTAAATATCTGTCTTGGGAGTTTGTAGGATCTCTCTATGTTTGTAGGGGTTTCCTCTTGGTACACTTGTCTCCATCCACAATGTCCATTTAGGGTTTGAATGGGTATTTGGCAACCAAATATAGCCTTGACTTTTGGGTAACTAGGGTCAGCGACCCTGACAACCAGAGATCATTTATAAAATTCAGGTTTACGGAAGTTCAAAAAACCACAAAATAACAACAAATGAATACCAACTCACAAACTTTGCAGTCTATATCGTACTAAAAGGTTATAATGTGGATCCCCTCTACATTGGATTTTGTCAGACAGCTTCTGGGATGCATTTTTGCAATGAGCTATAAATATATATCCAAGATATATGTCTCAAGGCTCAATTCTTAGTAAAAAACTTTTTTTTATTACAAAACACATTTAAAATGGTACATACTGACCCCACATGGTCCACCTTACGCGTTTCATACCCTCCGGTACTTAGTCAAAGGTGTCTAAGGCCATGTGGGGTCAGTATGTACCATTTTAAATGTGTTTTGTAATAAACTTAAAATCTTTAACTAAAGGTGGCCATTGACGTAACAATTACGCTCTTTCTTGGAAAAGATCATTCATTTCAATACACAGGTGTAGAGCTGAATGGTCAGATATACAGGTAGATATACATATAGAAACAATATAATTCTACCTGTACCTGACGATTCATCACTAACAATGGGCGATGTTTGGGTTCCTTCAAAGGCACCCGATCAAAATTTTCCATCCAGCCCGATCGACGAGCCGTCTGATATCCAAGTCTTCTGACGATATCGGTGGGCTCTTTTCCCACCATACACGCACCGAATATCGTACGAAAATTTGTTTCGTACGATATTATCTGTGCGTCTATGGCCACCTTAAAGGGATACTGTCATGGAAAATTGTTTTTTTTCAAAATGCGTCAGTTAATAGTGCTGCTCCAAAAGAATTTTGAACTGAAATCCATTTGTCAAAAGAGCAAACAGATTTTTTTATATTCAATTTTGAAATCTGACATGGGGCTAGACATATTGTCAATTTCCCAGTTGCCCCAAGTCATGTGACTTGTGCTCTGATAAAATTCAATCACTCTTTACTGCTGTACTGCAAGTTGGAGTTATATCGTCCCCCTCCCTTTTCCCCCCCAGCAGCCAAACAAAAGAACAATGGGAAGGTAACCAGATAACAGCTCCCTAACACAAGATAACAGCTGCTTAAGAACAACACTCAATAGTAAAAACCCCTGTCTCACTGAGACACATTCAGTTACATTGAGAAGGAAAAACAGCAGCCTGCCAGAAAGCATTTCTCTCCTAAAGTGCAGTCACAAGTCACATGACATGGGGCAGCTGGGAATTTGACAAAATATCTAGACCCATGTCAGATTTCAAAATTGAATATAAAAAAATCTGTTTTGAGAAATGGATTTCAGTGCAGAATTCTGCTGGAGCAGCACTATTAACTGATGTGTTTTGAAAAAAACATGTTTTCCGATGGCAGAATTCCTTTAAGAATTGAGCCTTGGGACATATATCTTGGATATATATTTATAGCACATTGTGGGTGCCTTTGGACCTGTGGCAAGTCCTTTGGCTCAGCTTGGATTCACAGGAATCAGTTACACAGACACCCCCATTAAGGATAGAAAATAATTAGCATTTTTGCAAGACACAAATATATACAGAAAGCCTGTTAAGGGACAAGTGAAATTGCTGACGAATATGCATTCGTAAGTGTCACTCATCAAACAAAGGAAAGAAAGAAAACATATTCTTCAGGACTATGGAGGAATCAAGTAGTAGGCTATCTTCCTATAGTGAGCGACACATTAAATGACTGAACCTGAAAAGACCTATTCAACTTGAAATTAGTTGGCGCAATTGACATTCGGAGCTCTTTAACAACGAGCCATTGTTCTAAGACCTCGCGAGCTAACTCGCTACCGGCCAAGTTATATTAACCCATTGGAAATCATTGCTGTGGCTTTATGAGAATTGATGCTTTTCAGTAGGGTTCTGGGGACTAATGTTGAACCATATTGGAGGTGCTTTTGGCAACTGGATCGCATGGAATGCACAGGTCAAAGCTACTGCCATAGAAATGCTTTGACCTCAAATTATAAAGCTAGTCAGCATGATTGATCACATTGCTGTCATTCTGATCTAAATTTAAATGGTGACTTTGGTACTAATTGCTTCTTTAGATACCCAACTGCATCCTAAGTTGTCAACATTCTTTCCCATACTCCAAGAGGAGATATCCATATGCATCAGTTCATGGCTGGTTCCACCAAATGCATTTCATGGAGAGTTCTAGAATGTACAGCTCAGAGTAGATTTCCACCTCCTTTATCTCTCAAAGAACTAAAGGGAAGCAAAGCTTTCTCCAGGTCTAGTGCCATACAGTAACCAATTCGATATTTTCTTACCAACAGGAGAACACTAAAAGCTCTGATCAATCTGGTTGCTATGGGTTGAAATGGAACAAAAATGATCCTCTAGACTTTTAGACAGTATCCTGGAAATGGAAGGTCCAACCATGGTTAAACCTTCATGAAACAATAAAAACTCATGTGTTGCGCAGTGTTCCCGTCTTGTTCCCCTCTTATAATCCACAGAGAAGTTTTTGATATGCAAGAAATCTAGAATATACAGTATCATGTTAATGTGTTATAAAGAGAGCAGAAATATTTGAATTAGTATAAATGATATAATAAAATGAGTTGTGGCTTGGAGCAGGATAGAAACCCTGGAGGCCAAAGAAACATGCAATAGGGATAAGGTTCTCTTTGGAACCCAGCCATTCCAGCACTGAAAATATAAACTCTAATCCCTCCAGATGTGGTTTTTATTTTAAAAGTGCCTCTGAAATGTCTCTGACTGAGAACCCTATGTCGACTGTGCAAGAAACCCCCTCATTTGTATTTTAGGGAATAAGAGAGCCCTTTGGGTACTATGTTTCCATGACATTTATTTTTAATAATAAAAAACATTACTCATAGAGGAATAAATGGCACATTTAGAAGGAGGAGTTGCCACAGTGTTTCCTACAGATTAGACAGTTGGAAATTCAGCAGTTCTTTGTGCCGGTGGCCATATTTGCCCCCTTCCTTGCCAGATTGGTGCATGTGCAGATGGACCTGCTGAACTGCACATGGGCTGATTGTAGAGGCTCTAGGTACCCCCATCAGATCCTCAAATCTGTCTGTAGGCTGTTGTTTTACTGAAAACTTTTTTTAAAAATTTACCGGTACTCGAGGGCTCCCCTGACTGATTTAACATTCTCTTTAAGCATCTGTGCAATATGTCTGACTAAATCTACAATGTATAATATCATCTGCTTAAAAGGGGAATATTTTTGACTCCCAGTCTGTTCTTCAACCCACTGCATGGTTACTAGGGTAAAGGTGGCCGTAGACATTACAATTACGATCTTTCCTGGAAAATATATTTCTAGGAAAGATTGTTAGTTTCAATACAGACGTGTAGAGCTCAGTCGTCAGATATACATATAGAAACAATAGAATTTTACCTGTATCAGATGATTCAGCACTAACATTAGCCGATGTTCTGGTGCCTTCAAAGGCGCCTGATTAAAATTTTCCGTCTGGCCCAATTGAGGAGCCGACCGATATCCAAGTCTTCTGCCAATACCAGTTGAATCGTCTCCCACCATACAGGCACTGAATATTTTACGGGAATTCGTTTCATACGATAATATCGGTGAGTCTATGGCCACCTTGAGTAGGACCATAGCAACCCGATTACTACTTAAATGTAACAGAACGTAAAGCATTGATCTCCCAAGTATTAGGTATCTTCAGTATCTGCAGATGATATGACCCACATCACTCCTGGGATGGACAGGAGCTGCCACTACACCAAGGTAGCGATGAGCGATTCTGTCCCGAAAAATTAGCATTACTGCGAAAAAATTTGCGAAATTCGTGAAATGCATGGAAGTCGATGGGAGTTTTTACATCTCACTCCAAATGCATTAGTCAATGGGCATTTTTCTTATGCCGACTTTTTGTCCTAATGTATCAGTCAATGGGCATTTATTCTTATGGTGACTTTTTTTTGTCTTAATGCATTACAGTCAATGGGCATTTATTCTTATGGCGCCTTTTTTGTCCTAATGAATTAAAGTTAATGGGAGTTTTTTCTTATGGTGACTTTTTTCTCCAATGCAAAGGTCAACGGGAATTTTTTGTTATGGGCGTTTTTTCATAGTGAATTTTTCCGCAATTTTGTGAAAAAATTTGCACATGGTGAAATTTGGAAATTTCGCCACAAATCCTCGACTGGTGAATAAATTCTCTCATCACTACAGCAAGGCTCTCCCCCCTCCTCCCCATGTGTCATACCACCCCCTTCAATTCGGGTCTACCACCCCCTTCCCATGGCATCTACCAGGGATCACAGCAAAATATTTCATGCGATAGATGTCAGAGAATAACAGTAAGAATGATGGTGGTGCCAGTGTGGGGGGCTCAAGGTACAAATCTTCGCCCCTATAGTTACCCCAAAGGCTCACACCTAACATTTTTCAAATTTGGCAAGCTATAAAATAGGGGTGGGGGGGATTCAGTTCATTTAACAGAGATTACCATGTTCTCTATACCTTGCTTGTCTATTGAATATCAGTGCAAATGTTCTTGAGTATCTTCATTACCAAACAAAACATGTTTTCTATTAAATCTGTGTTTAAAGGTAAATCGGATTAGAGGCCTTTCTTGAGTGCTGCTCAATAAGTCACCAGGCTGAGATAGATTGCTGGAATTAAAAACATAACTTCACCGTCCACTTTACAGCAACCCAATAGCTGGACATTAATGCTCTAGAATAAAAGATCAAGCTGGGAAGGGTTATAATGAAATGTACACTTGTGATTGGGCGGGGGGGGTAGAAAAGACTACAAATAACAGGAAGAGTAAAAAACAAAAACAAGGTGATCGGCTCTGTAACATCTCCATTGTGATAGCCCTATAGGAAGCCAACCAACAGAATGGGCCATTTGGAGATTGCACGCCTGACCTGCCACCGAGAAGAAAGCGAGTGTGGCTCGGAGCAGTTACAGATGACTTGTGTATACTCCAGTGCACACACAACTTTCTCCTTTACCCAAATCACTACAGGAAGGTTGCCCAGATCTGGTGGCCATCTGGCTTACAAGCTAATTGCAGCACTACATGGCAGGGCAAGATGCAAGGGCCCTAATTTAAAACAGAATCCCTTATCACTGCACGAGAATTCCCATAGCACTTTCTTTAAATGTGGCGAAATGTGCATTGTATTCATTTGGATTCCATTCCTACCTATTGTATTATACAGGTATGGGATCTGTTATCTGGAAACGCGGTTTCCAGAATTATGGAGAGGACGTCTCCTATAGACTCCATTTTATCCAAATAATCACATTTTTTAAAAAAAATGATTTACATTAAAATAAAATCCACCTGAACCTCGAAAGTACATTTTGTAATTGGGGCACTCTACTACAGGTATGGGATCCTGAAACCCTTTATCCAGAAAGCTCCGAAAGTCTGTCTCCAATAGACCCCATTTTATCCAAATAAAACAACATTTTTTTAAAAACAATTTCCCTTTTCTCTGTAATAATAAAACAGTCGCTTGTACTTGATCCAAACTAAGATATAATTAATCCTTATTGGAGGCAAAACCAGCCTATTGGGTTTATTTAATGTTTATATGATTTTCTAGTAGACTTAAGGTATGAAGATCCAAATTACGGAAAGATGCCTTATCCGGAAAACCCCAGGTTCCAAGCATTCTGGATAACAGGTCCCATACCTGTATTTGCCCTCCCCTGCACCAATATTTCTAAATTACACTGTTTACACTGCAAATGTGACCTTCTTCTGAATTTAATGGGAACTACAGACACCAGCAGTCCTGGCAGATCTCAGCCTGTAGATATACTGTCCGACAAGACAAAGATGGATGATATCAAATAAGCATGATCACATGGGTCAACATCAACCTTTCAGCTGAAAATCCCCCATAATTGCCTCCTGCAGCTCCTTCAATGGGAATGGACAGTTCATTGGTGATTAAATGATGAGAATAACCCTTTAACACTTTTACTCCAGTGGGAGGTAAAAGGGCAGTTTTGGTCACTGGGTGAGTTATGCTGATGGAGAAAGTGACCCATTAGTCTTTGGAAGAGAATCCATAGAGTGAAAATGGAAAGCACAGTGAGAAGACAATTGGCTGAAAAACAACCTAGAGAGATTCCTGATCTCTGTTACCATCACATCACACTACTTTACCAAAGTCAGGCCCTAGGAAAAATATATTACAGCAGCAAATATTAAAATACGTGAAGTTGCAGCACAAAGAGCATATTCACATTATGGAGATTATCCTCTCCAACCCTAGGAAAAGAATTCCTTACTGTACATCTGCTCGTGTGCCGCTCAGTCCATTGTACAGAGGAAAGAATACGAGAGAGATAAACAATCCCATCAGGTGGAACAAAAAAAAATCTTTGAATTGTGAAACAGATTTCTTTCTTGCTACAGTGTCAGAATCCATTTGCCAGCCGCTCGAGCAGAAGGCATCTTAAAAGAGCGTCTGCCAAGAGTAACGTCCCCACTTCGGGAACAGATGTAAAATTACTTTGGTCCTCTGGAGAAGGAAATGGCATGGGATTGTTGTGAATCGCCGCACTGCTTGACCTTCATGAGCCGGCTATTTAGGCCTCCTGCATCGGGATATCTCTAGGGGCACAGATATAATGGGAAAGGGGGCATTATTTAGCGAAGAAACCAGTAAATGATCTGTAGCTTAAAGGTAATGGTACATGGGTCTCCGAGATGGAAGAATACGGCGGTTCTGTGCTCCCCATCCCAATGCCCCATCCGAGTTTGTTTTTTTAGTAACCAGTTTTTTAAGTGTGGTGTCTCTGGGGGAGATTAGACGCCCATTAGAGGGATGGCACCCGGAACGCTTCATTTTCCGAAGTCGCCCAAAGTTGCCTCAAGAGGAAACTTCGGGCGACTTTGGAAAGCTTAAGCGATCCGAGTGCCATCCCGCCGGCGATTTACATTCAAGCCAACAGGAAGGCATTTAGGGGAGATTAGTCGCCCGAAGAAGAGGCGTTTTGTCGCTGGGTGATTAATCTCCCCCGTAGCCTCGTCTGCCACCACCCTAAGATATTCTGAGACAATTTGCAATTGGTTTTATTATTTGTGGTTTTTGAGTTATTTAGCGTTTTATTCAGCAGCTCTCCAATTTGCAATTTTGAGCAATCTGGTAGCTAGGGTCCAAATTATACTAGCAACCATGCTAGTATAAAAGTCTGACCAAACTAGAATCTGTAATTGGACTATATTTATTATTAAAAAAAAAGCGTGATCTTATCGGATCGGAACAAACACAATTGAGCGAAAATTCAAATGGTAAGAGTTTTTTCCCCCAAAAACCCCAAATTTTTTGGACTTTTGCCCAAAAAGTCCAAAATAGTCATAATTCCGGGCTAATTTCAAAGCGGACCCCAGAAACTTCCAAATAGGATAGGGTTTTTATTTTTTTATTGAAAACATTACAAGGGGATCTCTCGCATTGACTTATATACAACCTCTAGGTCTGACATGACGGATTTTCAGATTCTAAGTTTTTCTAGGGGTATAATAAATCTAGAAAAATGTGAGTTTTTTTAAAAATAAAACCTAAATTTTTCGGGTTTTTGGCATTTGAACTTTACCCCCTATGTGTTTCATCTGCCTTCCCTGAGGTTTATCACTACCAGTATTCTCTTATTAGCCTTGATTTTAAAGTAGGGTGGAAGAATGGGAAAGCAAAAAAGAGCTTAAAAGACTAAAAACAAAGAATCAGGAGAAGTGGAGGGATGAAGACCGTGAGAATGAGGTGGAGGAACTACAAGTGGCAGAAATGCCAGAAGGTGACGGCAAAAGAGCAACAGAATCAAAACAACAGAACATCAAAAAGCAAGAGAATGGGAAGGTACAGGCCCAGAAAATAACAAATAATAAGTAGGTTTAAAAATGCAAAAAGAAAATAATCGTTAATACGAATACGCCAATACTGTTATTCTGCATAGGATTGCTGTTCATCTTATCCCACATCAGGGAAATTAGCTACAAATCGCTGTATACTAGTGATGGGCGAATTTGTCCCGTTTCACTGAAAAATGTGCGAATTTCCAGTGAAATTCTTGAAACAGCGAAAAATTTGCCAAATGCATTGACGTCATGGGTTGTCAAAATTATTTTGACGGGCGTAAATTTTTCGACAATTTTTATACATGCGCCTATTTTATCCAAATGCAGTCAGTGGGCGTCCGAATAATTTTGATGCTGGACAATTTTTATGCACGCTATTATTCTGAGGCGTGCCAAATTTTTCCGACACATCTGATTTTTGCACCAGCAAATTTTCATGAACTTAGTCGCCGCCAGCGAAAACCCAGAAATTCGCCACAGGTTCTCGCCGCACTAATTTATTCGCCAATCATTGTATACGGTGTAGACATAGCAGCAACAACATACACTTACGTGTGTATAAATCGGGGGTATTGTCACACTCAGCATAGTCAATGGCGAAAGCAGAGAAGGCAACACAAGCACAATTATAAAGCCACAACATTATAAATATTCACAAATGTTTCCCTCTCTGGCAGCAGCATATAGTTTCCCTTTCCATTGAGCACCATAAGGACGTCTGTTGAGCTAGAGCCTTATTTCCATGAACGAGCAGTGAATGATTAACCCCCCTTTCATCACACAAGCAGAGATGATCGTAAGCAGATCTGTCCTTCAGATAAAGGCAATATTTGGAGCAGCGGCGCAGTAGAATAAAGCTCGGGCCATTTGCATGGCATGATGGGAAAGACAATAATGCTTAGGCTGCTCCCCGCTGTCATTTATCTAAGCATTTATCTAAGTGATATCAGTTCATTTTGAAATTTTCAACATTTGTGCCCCGTTTTGTACTGTGTTCCTGTTACAGGGAGGATAAAGCTTGGGGACAGCTCTCCTCTTTCCTGGTCACTGATCAGCCATCATCCTTAATTAGATCATTAAGAAAAGCTCCGTTGTTCATAGGGATAGGCAGATGCATCAGTTAATAGTGCTGCTCCTGCAGAATTCTGCACTAAAATCCGTTACTCAAAAGAGCAAACAGATTTTTTTTTTTAATTTAATTTTGAAATCTGACATGGGGCTAGACATATTGTCAGTTTCCCAGTTGCCCCCAGTCAAGTGACTTGTGCTCTGATAAACTTCAGTCACTCTTTACTGCTGTACTGCAAGTTGGAGTGATATCACTCCTCCCCCCTCCACCCCCCAACAACCCATCAGCAGAACAATGGGAAGGTAACCAGATAGCAGCTCCCTAACACAAGATAACAGCTGCCTGGTAGATCTAAGAACGTCACTCAATAGTAAAATCCAGGTCCCACTGAGACACATTCAGTTACATTGAGTAGGAGAAACAACAGCCTGCCAGAAAGCAGTTCCATCCTAAAGTGCTGGCTCTTTCTGAAATCACATGACCTGAGATGCACCTACACACCAATATTAAAACTAAATACACTTGTTGAGTCAGGAATGACATTTTATATTGTAGAGTGAATTATTTGCAGTGTAAGTGTCATTTATAAATAAGAAAAGACACCATAAATATCATGACAGAATCCCTTTAATGTACTATGGAAACAATGTTACAGTAGTCAGCTCCCACAGCAAAGGTTCCAGTTCCCAAAATGTCTTTACACACTTGTGATTCTTCTTTTGTATAGATTTCTTAATCAACGAGAATGCAAGGTATTGTGGGAATTAAAGGCATGGCTGGAGTGGGGCTGATGGCAGCTATATTGTTTCTGCAGTCAGACGAGCATTGAAGAGAATAGCAAAGGACAGAAAGATACAGGTATGGGACCTGTTATCCAGAATGTTCAGGACCTGTGGTTATCTGGATAATGGATCTTTTTGTCATTTGGATCTTCATACCTTAAGTCTACTAGAAAATTGTGTAAACATTAAATAAACCCAATAGGCTGCTTTTGCCTCCAATAAGGATTAATTATATCTTAATTGGGATCAAGTACAAGCGACTGTTTTATTATTACACAGAAAAAGGAATTTATTGTTAAAGATTTGGATTATTTGGAAAATATGGCCTTACCGTAATTCAGAGCTTTCTGGATAACAGGTTTCCAGATAACAGATCCCATACCTGTACTGCTTTCAGATATCATTAAGTAGCTGAAGAACAATTTAGTAAAGCAGGCCATGAATAATGAGATCTGCTGATTTGGCAAGGCCAGACACATGCAGGCCAAAAACAGTCAGGTTATGTAAGTCTGAACACATTTCTGTTATTTTTATGTGTTATTACAGTTTTGCTAATGAAAGTGAATTGCCCTTTAAGCTGAAGGTCACAGTTTCCCCAAGAAACTATCAGTAGGCCATTGAACAAAGAACAATCTGAAGACCAGTACCAGCACATGATCTGCATAACCCGAAATGTTTTGAAAGAACGGGTATCTGATGCGGTAGAGGTACTAATTTTGAGTCTCAGATTGCTGTATTTTCTCATTTTTATCAAAAAAAAAATTTCAAAAATCTTTTTTTCAAATTTTGTAATTTTTTAAAATATTTTCTAATTCGATCTTTTAAAATATTTACACTGTCTAATTCGATATTTTATTAAGATACATGGATTTGCACAAGGTGTTTGAATTATGGACATTTTTTGGACTATTGTTCATGGATAAATTGGAGCTCATTGGATCGCATGATCTGTAAATGTTTAACAAATGTGGATATATTTTAACTAATTTTTAATTGGATGTTTCCCTAATCCGTCCCACTGTCTCATCACACCACTCCCCTCAATTAGTCTATTTAACACAACACTTTGAATGTAAGTTCAGGCTTGAGAAAGGGCCCTGTGTGGCCCGAAACGTTGCCACGTTTTGAAGTCTGCAATGAGCCAAATAAAGTCACTTTTTGCATTACCAAAACGGATTTGTGTGCTACAGCTATTTTGGACTTTACAGTTTCCCCAAGAGACCTGCTTATCTTTATTTTGACCTGCTTTATCTTATATTGTTAAAATTGTTGCAACAGTATCTAATTGTACCTGTCATGTATTCTGGGCTCTCTGCGAAAAGCCAATTAAGTTTTAGAATTTTGTATCTTTTTCTAGCTGTTCACTGCAGGAGATCAAAGAGAAAGTCGGCCATTGCAGTAACAATCCAGGACTGCGGGATGAGCTGTCAAAATTGGGACTGTCCCGGGAAAAACGGGTCAGTTGGGAGGTATGAAGAAGCCAGTGGATCTCCATTTTCTCTGTTTCTGTAAATACAGACAAATTCAGACAAAAACCCTGAACAACCTGTAACATATCTCCTAAACAATGGCACATAGTGTCTGGGCTTGAGCATGCTCAGTTTGCTCCTCTCTCCCTCCTGTAATCTGAGCCCAGAGCTAGCTAGCTAGAGTGAGCAGGGAGAGTCTCAGGCAGGAAGTGATGTCACACCAAGCTAATATGGCAGCTGCTATCCTAAAGAAACAGAGAACACTTCAAGAGCTGTTTACTCAAGTATAGTAAAGCCTTCTGCAGAATAAATATAGTGTTATCGCTTGCACTATTGGGGCTAAACTATTGGCAATAAACTGCTTCAGTAGCTTTCCTTCTCCTTTAAGAACACAATTCTTCATTCCACGTGTGGGCAGAAATGTTTTGGCTATTAACGTAACTAGGAGGGGACAGGCCCTGGTGCAGGCTGTGCAGCCCCTGCTCCCCCGGTAGTTACCCAACTGGTTTTGGTCAAGCAATACAATAGCCAAGACCCTGTTTAACACCTAAGCCCCCCTAAGCCCACCCTTACACCAGCCCTTTCCAGTAAGTAAGAAGTGTTGCACTTCCAGTAATTATTGTTATTGCTAATTATTAATGATAAAGAAGAATTTATTGTCAACGTTTTGGTCTGGACCTTTCTCAAGACATTGTGAACCTTGAGAAAGTCCAAAACGGGGCCAAAATGTTGACAATAAATTCTTCTTTACTCTTCACCGCATTTGGGAGTCCTGCAGTGCGTCTATTATTGGAATCTCTGTGTATGAAGTTTGAGACAGCACCCAGGCATGTGACGATTATCGTTTGTGCACCACATGGGACTATATTATTATTAACATATATTTTTATAGCGCCAACATATTTTGCAGTGCTGCCTACCAAGTGCTACTGACACGGCACCAACTGCCCCCAGGGTATCAACCTACAATATCATCACTCAACTAAATAGTAGTGATTACAGTGCCTTGTATAACACACACTTGGGGGGTTATTTATCAAAATCCGAATTTATCTCAATATTTTCTGCTACAAAGTCCAATCCGATCTCTTAGGGGTTTTTACGCTTATTTATTATTTGCTTTGCGAGAAAAAAAATCTGATTTTTACAGATTTTTCTGACTTTTTCATCCGATTTTCGCAACTTTTTCATAACTTTCACATGAAAACTATGGGGTATTGCCAAAACCCAGCACACATCAAAAATCATTGGGACTTCTGCTATTGACTAATATGCAACCTCGACACGTTTGAGCAGGATTTTCAGATTCTGACTTTTCCATCCTCTGACTTTTCCATCCTCAGGGTTTAATAAATTCAAAAAAATCAGTGATTTTATTTAAAAAAAATCACGAATTTTTCGTGATTTTTACATTCAGAGTTTAGTAAAAAAAAAAAAAAAAAACCTAAGAGGGCTATTTCTTAACTATTTCTTAACTATTTAATTTTACTAATTAATTAATTTACTAAAAATACAGATCAAGGGAGGGCACTCCAATCATAGAACTATATGGAAAAATGCTACATGAGGTGCAAGCCACCCAAATACTGGGTTTTCATACTCAAATAAACTACAACACAAGGTGGTATCACAAAAAAGGATTTCTTGTTGTGGGGCCCTCCGACAGGCTTCCCTGATCGATATGTGGCCAAAATTCGAGCAGATGCCAATCAGGCAGGGTAAAAATTCCCTTCCGATCATGGCCTCATCTGTTTGTTAATGTGGTCCGAGCTATACCTGACGTTATGATCCGATTTTTGGGCCCTAGGGCCCACGATCGGATCAGCCCGATTTCACCCACCTCTAGGTGGGCTTATTGGGGAGAGCTCTACAGCAGCAGCTGCCTGTGAGACTATGAAAACTTCAATATTTTAAAAACTATACAAAATTTCTAATGCATTATAATGAGAGACTTTCATAACTCGGTGAGATGAGTAATTTCTGTGATTACTGATTTCATGATATTTGTCCTTTAAATCAAGGCTATGCCTTTGTTATGCCACTACCGATCAATCTCAATCACTTACATCAGGGAGAAGAAGTTCAGGAATAAAACTGGTAAATAATCTCTGCCACCCACCCCTCTGCACACACAGGAGTAACACTTCAGTGATAACTTTATTAATTAAGAGCCAGGAAAGGTAGTTTTGTCTAAACGAAGCAAATGTTCTAATCTTTTCCCATCTAACTTCATTAAAACTGACAGGAAACCAAATATCGCCATCTGTCAGGTAGCTGGAAAGTCTCTAAAAACAGCTCTGGGGAAGCAGCTGAACATGAAGCAAAGCCGAGGATATTGCAAGTATAACCTTTAATGCATGGGACTAACCAAAAGGAAGCTAATTTCTTTATTCTGTATATTATGCACTAAGCCGAGTCAAAGCCCTACTCACCATGCAGAACCAGAATGTCTAGGGAGCAGCCTTCAAGTACAATATGGTTGCCACCTTTTCCCCCAGTAAAGACCGGGCAGTGGGTTGGACTGTGGCACGGCGGAGCCGTTGCGTATAGGGGCGGGGCAGTGATGCAGAGGGGCGGGCCATGATGTCGAGAAGCGGGGCTATGACGCGGCGAATAGCTGAACACCATGTCAATCATGGGGAATCCTGCCTGGTGTTCCTTATTTGGAAAACCGGGCAGGAAGTTTAGACCCGGGCAGCCCTTTAAAACTGGACAGGTGGCAACCCTAAACAACAACAACCATCCATTGGAATATGATGGGATAAAAACTACAGGTTCATAAATGCCCAAAAGTGGTGTCCATACAGGTGTAAGCCTCCTGTTTTTTTGTTATACAATAGATTAAACATTAAAGGAACAGTTCAGTGTAAAAATAAAAATTTATTTTAACTTGTAAGGGAGACCCTGGCACTAATGTTTTTGTTTTTTTTTTTTTTTATAAGGGGGCCCTGACCATCAATACATTTTTAGTGCTGATGTCTGTGTGGTCTTTGGGCAGGATGGTGGGGGGCTTGGGTGGAGTGGGCGGGATCTGGGGTGGGGCTTTGGCGCTAGTGTGGGCGGGGCCCAGGGGCCCCCGAAAATTTTGTTGTACTGGCCCCATGATTTCTAATGGCGGCCCTGGTCAACTGTATGCACTAGATTACAGGAAAGTAATTACAAAATACTCTCACAATGGTATAAACATCTAAAATGTTCCCAAACATCCCTGACACTTGTTGGAGTTGTGGTCAAGCAAAGGGCAACCTCGCTCACATCATGTGGCATTGTCCTAACATACAACCATACTGGGCTCAAATTAAACAGATTTTGCCTAGATTTACAGATATGGCTATAAATGACTCAGCATCTTCCTTCATGCTGCATCACAATGAGATGTCCCTAGCACAATATAAAAAATCTGTCGTTTCAACTCTACTCACAGCAGCAAAGACGCTGATACCATTATTTCAAACATCATCAAGTCAAACATCATCATCATGAGACTGGGCACTTAGGGGCAGATTTATCAAGGGTCGAATTTCGAAGATAAAAATACTTTGAAATTCAACCATCGAATTAAAATACATTGACTTCGAATATCGAATTCAAAGTTTTTTCAGCGAATTTGGGTGTCCTGCGGTCGAAGTAAAATCATTCGATTGAACGATTAAATCCTTCGAATCAAACGATTTGAAGGACTTCATCGATCGATCGAACGATTTTTCTTCAACTTAAAAAAACTGCTCTGGAAGGTCCCCATAGGCTAACATAGCACTTCGGCAGGTTTAATTTGGCGAAGTATTGACGTTTTTTTAAAGAGATAGTACTTCGATTATTAAATGGTAGAATATTCGAACTATTTTACTTTGAATCGAATTTGAAGTCGAAGTCGTAGTATCTTATTCGATGGTCGAAGTATCCAAAAAATTACTTCGAATTTTTTTACTTCGAAAATTCCCTCGAATTCACTTCGACCCGTGATAAATCTGCCCCCTAAAGTAAATGAGATATACCAATTCGAACAACACAAGATGGATGTCAGCAAACCAAACCAACAAGAGAAACAAACTCAAAAGTGGTTCCACTGGATACAGAATACCGAATCTCCACAATATGATGACTATGATGACCTAAAATGCAAAACTAAAACAGTTTCACCAATGAGACCCTTGGCAAATTACCTTGCATTAACCTCCCCGTTGCCCACTATCAGAATATTAGAATATATATGCTATCGAGGCTACCTGCCCAAGAAGTTTTGTATATCAGATTATTGTCCAACACTTGATACAGGATTTGTACACTTCAGAATGCAAATGTTATGATCAAACAATAATGTGTTTGTAATAAGCAATGCATAACTTGTTAACACCTCATGTTTCAGGGGTGATCTGATTGCGGGTCTTCTGTTTCTTGCACAAATTAAAATAAAGAATTTATAAAAACAAATAAATAAATAATGCAAGTGTGAGTTAAAAACTTTTTACATAAAAAAATTGTATTAAATACACTTTTTTAATCGGTTTTTTACTTGTTTTGTTAATGAGGCTTTTACACCTATAGGGTTAGACAGAAATTTGTGCCCTGACTATAAAATGCTGATCCTTATTAATATGATAATAAATTCCCAATGGGGCACCTACAAGAGGGGTGAAATGAAGATTGGCTGAACCAAAGCAGAGCAAGTTATATTAGAATTGGTCTGACACACGGGGAAGAGTTTTACTGAGCTTTACTCCATTTTTAAAATGTCAGGAGAAAATTTTGTTTAAAATGTAATTTTTTATGCCGTTTGAAAAACAAATACATAAAAGTGTCTGTAAACTGTTTTTCTTTCACTAAAATATGAAAAGTAGGAGGTTGATTGGGAATTTAGGCGGATTTCTGTTTGTGAATATGGAAAAAGTATTTTAACTCCATTTTCCATACCTCCCAACATTTTGGAAGTAAAAAGAGGGACAAAAATTTTTTTTCCGCACGTAGCGCAGCAATTTTTTTGACCACACCCCTTTCTGTGGCCACACCCCCTAAGTACCATGTTTGTTTTACAAAATTTGGCAGGTTATGAAAGTTTGAAAATATTTCTCCTTATCTAAACTGTGTTTTTGTGTCTCAAAATTGTTACAAAGTATCTTATTTGCACCTGTTAGCTGTTCTGGGCTCTCTGCTAAAAGCCAATTAAGTGAGAAACTTTGTTTCTTTTTCTGGCTGTTCAGTGCATAGAAAAGAGGGACTTTCCAGTACAAATGAGGGACTGCGGGTTGAGCTGTCAAAAGAGGGACTGTCCCTCCGAAAAAGGGACAGTTGGGAGGTATGCATTTACCACCACTTTTAATGGGCTCTTTCAACTTTTGTGAATTCCCCCCATGTCTCTCTACATGCAGAATTTGTGCAAAAGGCAGTTATTTTGTTAGAGTTTGTTTGTACTGGAATCAATTATTTGAAAGAGCTTTGGTTATAGTCAACTGCCCTTATAGGCCTAATGGTAATCTATAAATACATGTTAATAATAAAATAACATATCATGTTAATCTGCTCTTGAGACGCTGACTCGGTCCAGAGTCGGCAGCTTTTATTGGACAATATATGGCCGTCCATCTCAACCTGACCCTGAAAATAAAGTGTAAGAGGCTAATTTATCAAAGGTCGAATTTCTAATTTATTTATATTTATTTTTAATTCAAATATACTCACAGTTCGACTGGGAGGTTATTTAAGAAAAATATCGAAAGTCTAATATTCGATCGAATTGTTCCGACCTGAAATTTTCAATCGTATTCCATTTCGCATGAATCGAGTTTTTCTCCAAAAAAAAAACAAAAAAAACTTAAATGCCTGGAAGGCTATTAACATCTCCAAATGGCTCAATGGACATTGACTTGTACATGAACTCAGCAGGTTTCCGGTGGTGAATACTCTAATAAGGACGGTTTCCATGGTCGAGGTGTGATAAATCTCACATTCCAATAGAGGGGTTAAAATTAAAATGTGTAAATTTTAACACTCGAAAATTCAAATTCGAATTCAAATATACTATTCGACCCTTGATAAATCAGACCCTAAATATATATAACATTTCTTGATGGCATAGGCCTTGGCCTTGTGGTCTATAATGCAGACACGGTGGGGCTCATTTATCAACACTGGGCAAATTTGCCCATGGGCAGTTACCTATAGCAACCAATCAGTGATTAGCTTTTTAAAGACAGCTGAAAGTAGAACAATGAACGCAGCAATCTGATTGGTTTCCATGGGTTACTGCCCATGGGCAAATTTGCCCAGTGTTGATAAATGACCCCAGGTTGTTTAATACAGTAAATATAACCTCAAAGCTGGTTGCCTTCAACTATTTTTAAGAGAGGCTTTCATGCAGCTCCTGCTAAAACAATTTATCTGTACCTATAGAATCTGGGATTATTGTGTAATTCAACAAGAGAAAAGTAATGTGACTGGTCTGCTTGGACACCCATTTATATAAAGTCATCCAGCTAGTTGGGCCCATTGACCTATAAATATGGGTGAAGCATAAATACACACATTATAGTATAGCAGGCATGAGGCAGCTGAGTTATAGATTGACAACATCTGGGCTGCTGAAGGTTACCTTTCTCTGGATACAGCACAACAAGAAGCTCATTGTAAAGGTCAACTTCCCCTTTAAAACACCTTAATATATCACTAGCACCAAGCAGTTTAATAGAGACCACAGAATGAAGAGCAGGCAGCAGTGATGGAGAAATGAACAAGCAATTCTTTTCTTTAGACAGAACTAGCAAAATGGACAGATTTAGAGAAAGCAAAGTAAGAAGCAGGGAAATAAAACACATTAATGGCAAGGAACATTGATTTTTTTTTCAAGTACTGGAGTATAAGGACTGCTAGGGAGTTAATAGCTGCAAAATAAATATATCATCTCATGACTTGCAAATACAGCACCCCTGGTCCAAGCTAGTACATGTGCGCGTGTGTATATAGATACAGGTATATATATGTATAACTTTATTTGTAAAGCGCTGTTAAGGAACAGCATCGCTGTATAGTGCATAAAAGTACAATATATATATATATATATATATATATATATATATATATAAAAAAAAGTATACACGGGGAGACAAATCACATAATAAATATATACAGAATCATAGGACAAAGAGCTTAAGTGCTATGTGGTAAGAGACATCGTTGGAAGGAGGTCCCTGCCCCGTAGAGCTTACAGTCTAAGTGGATGGGAGGCCAACGTACAGGTACAAATTATAGATAAAAAAGTGCACAAGGTAAGGCATAGTAAGTAGGGACATGATTAGGCTAATGTTCTAGTGGTCCAAAAGGTAGACTCTTAGTTTTTACTTGAAGAGATTAAGAGAGGATTCCTTAAGGAGGAATTCAGGGATGGAATTCCAGAGGTAAGGAGCAGCAAGATAGAAGGGTTTGAGACGAGAGATGGCAGTGGATGTGGATGGTGTTAAGAGAAGGTGGCTCTGAGAAGAGTGGAGAAGATGACCAGGAACGTATAGTGAGACAAGAGAAGAAATGTAATGAGGAGCAGAAAAGTGAAGGGCTTTGAATGTTAGTAGAAGGGTTTTATATGTTATCCTTTGCTTAACAGGCAGCAATGCTAAGGATTTTAGTTGGGGTTGAGCAGGTTCCCTTCTAGGAGAGAGCAGAAGGATCCTGGTAGCAGAGTTTAAGATTGATTGGAGGGGAGAGAGAAGGGAGTCAGGAAGACCAGTTAGGAGGAGATTGCAATAGTGTAAACGGGATAAGATAAGGGCATGGATTAGTGTTTTGGCTGTTGTTTGCGAAAGAAACGGCCGTATTTTGGCTATATTGCGGAGGAAGAAACAACAGGTTTTGGCAGTATTATTGATATGGTTAGAGAAGGAGAGGGACTGGTCAAAGATGACCCCTAAGCAGCGTGCTGAGTTAACCGGGTTAATAGTCATGCCATCAATAGTAATGGTGAAAGAAAGAGAAGGGCTCTGCTTGGGTGGAAAGACCATGAGCTCAGTCTTGGCCAAGTTGAGCTTGAGGTGGCGTTGATTCATCCAGGTTTGAACATCAGTATATATATATATATATACACACACACACGGAATGGATGTCTCTCATATACTCCATAATAATCAAATGATTCAAATGTTTTCAAATTATTTCCCTTTTCTGTGTAATAATAAAACAGTAGCTTGTACATGATCTCAACTAAGATATAATTAATCCTTATTGGAAGCAAAACCAGCCTATTGGGTTTATTTAATGTTTATATGATTTTCTAGTAGACTTAAAGTATGAGGATCCAAATTACAGAAAGAGCCGGATCGGGAAAACCCAAGGTCCTGAGCATACTGGATAACAGGTCCCATACCTGTATGTGTATAGATAGATAGATAGATAGATAAATAGATAGAGAAAGAGAGATACAGTAAATAGAAATATCGAGGGAGCGACAGAGAGAGAGACATCCAACAGATATATGAGCTTCTGCATTGGGATGTGAGTAATCCTGCAGAGGCAATTATTGGGATGTGGAACCAATGACTAAACACCTGACACAGCGCACAAGATTTCTGCTATTTAAATACTGAGCCAGCTTTCAGCGTGCATTGCCACAGTCAGCCTTGCGAAGGGATTGTCCAGTCTGCAGCTGTGTTTGGACTACAATTCCCAGCAGCCCCTAGCAGTGTGAGCTGTAGTAGATACATATAAAATCAGACAGCTGTTTTGTTGAACATCCAAGTGTTCCAGGGACTGCCACAGAATGGATTTGTCCATGAAGCATGCTGGGAGTTGTAGTTTAATCACAGCTGCAGGTTGGATGACAACCTTCAAGGCAAACAAGAGAGGCCACCTAGAGCCTAGACAAACTCTTTTCCCCAGAGGGGGGGGGACCTCAACACTATATTTAACGTGACAAGAACCAAAAAACGCACAGAGATTAACCCCTTTGAGCGCCTGATGAGTCTGCAGCCGGAACACTTGCCTCAACGGCCAACGCTGCAACATATCTGCATTAGAAACGTCATTTGATTCAAGGGAAAGACAATAGAGGCGACTTCATTCCCAATCAAACTTCTGTTGAACAATCAATAATAAGAATATGCATTGAGAGCAGCCAGCCTGCATTATACAATATAAATCAGAATATCATGAACAATAGAAATCCCCCCTCCCCATAACAAGCCATGGATCAATGCTGCCCCCCCCTAGTTCTGATTAAGCACAAGCCATTTGTGTGCGACAAGCAAATGCAGATTAGACTGTAAAATATACAAACCACCCCCCTTTTTCTGATCCATTTACAAGACACACACACACAGCATGGGATCAAAGGCACCCCACCCACTGCTGGAGATAAACCCCCTGTTGTCCCCCTTGGGGAGCTCAGCTTCAGCATTGCCCTATCACCATGACAAAGAAAAGCAAATGAAAATAGCAGATAGGTACAAACCTTGCATCTCCAACCTTTACAGGGTTTTTTCCCCAAACAGAATTTGCTAGGGCTTGTGAAAATATGAAGCAGGGAAGCAGCCGGCCAATCAGCATGTACAAACATATCACAGGGGCCAATCGGAAGCAGCCACCAGCTGCACACCGGCCAATGACACGAGGGCTGACTTCTCCAGTCACAGAGAGAGAAAGAGAGAGGGATGGAAAGAGGAGGGTGGGGAGAGGGGCAGAGAAAAGGAAAATAGGAAAAAGCCTCAGTCACAGCTGAAATGAAACTGCTGGGGAGGGAGGTGGGTGGAAAAGCCAAGGCTGCAGAGTGAAAAAAAAAGAGGAGAGAGAGAGGGGGGAGGGAGAATAGATATGAAAGTTTGGAGGGAGACAAAGACAGGAGTCATTTCCAGCCACTGCTCCATAGAAAGGACAAGCACAAAACTCCAGAGGCCGGCAGAAGTTCTCCCGGATCAACAAGATCATCCTTCCACTGCAATGCCAGGCGCTCTGGGAGGGCTCTATGAGATCAGGGCGCTTGCTGGAGGGGGAAAAAATCAGCCCAGTAAATCCCACCTTAAAGGTGGTCACCCCAGAAAAAAAAATATTATTCATAATAAATGTAAACGTCATTCTAAGCAACTTTCCCATATACATTCATCACGAATTCCTCACGGCGTTAAAGTTATCTGTGAACATATGTGCAACTGAAAGCAGCGTCTGTTCGTCCCTATTCTATTCTCTGGCTCTTACCTTTGCAACAATGTAATAATAATAATCTCTCCACTTCCTGCTCTGTTCAATCACATTCCCTTTGCTACATTGTTGCATTAATGTGCAGGGAACGTAAACAACCAGACACTGCTGTTAGTTACAATTATATTTACATTGAACGTGTGTGGGGGGAAAGTTGCTTTCAAAGACACTTCCGTTCATTATGTGCCAAATGTTTTTTTTGGGTGGAGTTGCCCTTTAACGCTGCATGAAAGAATAATTGTATCATAAACTAGGGATGTAACAATCCCCTCTCCTGTCAGGCAGGTGGTCTTCTGGGGAAGGAATCTTCATGGATTGATCACTGGTAGGATTATTATTATTAAGTATTTGTAAACTGCCAGCCCTAGCTGCCAGCATTAACATTTAAATGGGAATGCTAATGGGAAATGCACTGAAATGCAGGCAGCTCAATATCAGGTGCAAGTCTCTCTCTCCAGTAGAGGGAACACACCTGTGGGAAAGCAGCCTGTTTGCCCCAGCTCTGAACACTGCACTCTCCCCATTTAGTATGCTATAGACTGGCCCATTCTAAGCAACTTTTCAGTTGGTCTTCATCATTTATTTGTTAAAGTTTTTTCATTGTTTGCCTTCTTCTTATGACTCTTTCCAACATTTAAAAACAAATGCTCTGTAAAGCTCCAAATTTATTCCTATTGCTACTTTTGAGTGCTTATGTTTCTTTTCGTGCCCCCTCTTATTCATATTGCTGTCTCTTATTGAAATCAATGCATGGTTGCTAAGGTAATTTGGACCCTAGTAACCAGATGGCTGAAATTGCAAACTGGAGAGCTGCTAAATAACACAAATAATAAAAAATGAACACCAATTGAAAATCGTCTCAGAATATCACTCTCTATATCATACAGACAGTTAATTTAAAGGTGAACATCCCCTTTAAAGACACACTTCTTTGATTTTTGACTTTTTTTTTTTTTCAAAAGGGGACAGTAAAAATAAATGGACCACTTGGAATAAGCCATATCCATTTATATAGAGGCCACGCCTGCCTCCACGTCATACAGACCAAAAATAAAAGCAGAAACACGCAAGGGATTCATTTTCATGTTTTCAAAAAATGTTGGAATAGTCCAAAGCTAAGTTGAGGGGATGGACAAAAGTCAGTTACATTAGGAAGCTATGGTGACTAGCAGGTGGAGGGCTCTGGTAGATCATTGGGAGGCAGTGTCAGATTGGGCCTCCTAGGGCCAACCAGAGATCTTGGCATCAATTACCCACTCATACTGGTATGTATAAAGCATTAAGGTGGTTATTTACTAAACCAGGGTCAGCTTTTTGGGGCAAAACTCGAATTTTCTGGGGGGTTTTTTTTTTAAACTCAAATTTTTTTGAGATTTATTAAAGCCCTGTGCAGCAAAAAGCCTCAATCTGAAAATCTCAGACCTTTCCAAGTTTGTATAGAAGCTAATGGCAGAGGTTCCTACCCTATTTTGAAGCTTCTGAGGTCTGCGCTGGAATAAGCTCCAAAATCCAACCTTTTCAGGGAAAAATCAGAAAAATTGGGGGTTTTTGGGAAAAAAACCCAAAAAAAAAGTTTTCGGGGGTTTTACCGGAACCAATTTAACCAGTTTTTTAAATGCTAAATAAGGTCAAATCGTTGTAGTTTGGTAGGACTTTTTTTTTATTTAAAAAATCAGGCAAATTTGGATTTTGATAAATAACCCCTAAGTGTTTATGTTTGGAATAAGAAGGGGTTGAGGGAACTCTAGGATGGGCCCATCAGGAGATCCACTGCTACTGGCCCATAACAATAAAGGCAGTGGGATAATTGCTAGACCCTAATTGTATTTAAAGCTTACAATCTTGTTGGGTTTTGTCTACCCTATTCTGCCCGCAGGAGCTTCTTACCCAGCTCCTTCCCTCTGTCAATCTGGCCTGATACAATACTTAGGGGCAGATTTATTGTGGGTGGAAGTAAAAATTCAGAATCAAATGTTCAAATTTTTTTTTTGGTCAAAACTCTCAATTCGAATTGTGAATTATCCAAACTCGATTTGCTTTTTAATTAGAATTTTGAGATTTATCATACTCTGGCCCATTAAGAATTTGATTTTGACTATTTGCCATCTTAAACCTGCCCGATTGCTGTATAAGTCAGTGGGAGAGGTCCATTCATCTATTTGGTGATGTTTGCAGCCTTCCCGACATTCGAGTTTTTCTAATTCAAATCAAATTCGATATGAGTTTTCAGATTGATTAAATTCATCCGAGTTTAAAATATTTGATTAAATAATACATTTTGATTGGTTGAATTTCAAATTTATGGGAGTTTATAAAAAAAACTCACATGAATTCGAAATTCAACCCTTGATAAATGTCGAAGGTCAAATTTGGTTTCATGTGAGTTTTTTTTTTAACTGTAGTAAATTCGAATATACTTGAAATTCAATTGGGGCGTTATTTAATCATTTAAAAAAAAACCGAATATCTAAAACCTGCAAAAATGTTACCAACTCAAAAACTTCAAATCAAATTCGACTAAACTAGTTTTTTCTCTGAAAAAAACAGGAGGGTTGCAAACATCACCAGGACCTCTCCCTGGACCTCTCCCATTGACTCTCCCACTTATACATGAACTTGACAGGTTTTTGGTGGCGAATAGTCGAATTCTAATTTTTAAAGGGCCAGAGTTTAATAAATCTCAAAATTCGAATTTAAATTTGAATTGAGTTTGAATAATTCACATTTCGAATTTGACAACGTTAACCATAATTTTTTTTTTAAAATTGTAATTTTCAATTCGACCCTTAAAGGAGAAGCAAACCCAAAAGTTAAAAAAAACCCTACCCCCTACCCTACATAGACCCCTCTCCCTCCTGCCTAAGTATTACACCGGGCAAATGCCCCATAGTCTTTACTTACCCCTCAGTCCAGATTCTGTCCAGCGGATTTCATGGGCACTCAGGGGTGCTTCGCCTGAGGCGAGTTGAGGCTGTCGCCTCAGGCAGCAGCGCCCCACTAGGTACCAGGGGGCAGCAAAAATGCTGCTCCTGGTACTTAAAGAGCGAATTTCCAGGGGAGGGGGGGCAGCAGCAACTGCTGCTGCCTCAGGCGGCAGAGGGGCCAGGATCGCCCCTGTGGGCACTGTCTTCTTCTCATCGGTAATCTTCAGAATGAGACCGTCGGAGCCGTGCATGTGCAGTTGGAGCAATTTTCTGTTTCGTGAAGATTACCGTAGAGAAAATTACCAAAGAGAAGGCGCCTGTGAACTCTGATGCCTGAATCTTCACCGAGGGGTAAGTAAAGAGATAGGGGCATTTGCCCAGTGTAACACTTAGGCTGGGGGGAGGAGGGTCCATGTAGGGTAGGGGTTTTTTGACTTAGGTTTGCTTCTCCTTTAATAAATCTGCCCCATGGGGCAGATATATCAAGGGTCGAAGTAAAACTTCAAATGAAAAAAATTTGAATTTCTAGCAATTTTTTGTGTCCAAATTCGATTCAAATTTGAAAAATATTCGAAAATTCAAAAACAAGAGATTTATGTACTGTCTCTTTAAAAATTCAACTTTGACCATTCACCATCTAAAGCCTGCCAAATTGCTGTTTTAGCCTATGGGGGACCTCCTAGAACCCATTTAGAGTCAATTGGTGGACTTTGAAAACACTTTGATTCGAATTCGATCGAATGCGCTATTACTTTGATTCGTATGATTCGAGTTCGAAAGAAAACGGCCTATTAACCCAGAAAAAAAAAACGTATTTTTTTTAATACATTTCGGTTGGTCTTTTTTTATTCGAATTTCAATTCAATTTAAATCTGCGCCCACATGTTCCAGAGTCAGTTTTAAATAAAATTAAATTGATTCCGTAGATAAAAGTTTACAGGGTCCTTGAGAAAGCTGGTGGTGGGAATAAATATCAATAGCAGTTGAGAAGCCCCTTTTGTTGCCAATCTAAGTAACATCACTACAAGCCTTCCAATTTTGTTCTTGCTGAATGGAGAATAAATCTATTTTACACCCCGCGTTAGTGAAACAACAACAACAAAAGTTTCCCTGGCAGATTTCGGGAAGCCTTTATTTGAAATGTGCGTTAGTTAAATCATAGTAGTAAAATGTGGAACAACAACCAGTCGCCGTGACCAATTCCCCATTCATCGATAAACGGACCCACCAAATGAATGAAATATAGATCATAAGGAGCACGTTTTTATTAAAGAGTCGTTCTGTGATAACCAAGTAATGGGGATGCTTCCAAGCATAAGATTAAATGCTGAGCAAATCTGGAGTTGCTTGATAAACCCCAGGAGCAGCCCGGATATATATATAAAAGGCCTTTTACAAAACTCTAAGCCAAATAACGGCAGATAAATTCTCAGAGAGCGTCGGACTTGCCATGATAATTGTTTTTTTTTTTTTACTGTTCTCTGCCTCTCGCTTAGCATTTATTCAACAGCTTGTTTTATTATTTCTTCCATTTAACAGTAAATCACTTTCAGGCAGTGAATAGGATTATGGGAAAATGACAGGTTATAATGATTGTTATTCTAACAGAAGCAGGAGTGTGACAATGAATCACTTTTATTACTATTTGCTAACAAACTCTATAGCTGTATTTAATAAATTGATATGAGCTTAAAACACGGGGCAAAAACTATGGGAGCAGTGCAGGAAAGGGGCAATAATTGCACAGTGGCCCTTTCTGATCTACTGCAAATATAATAATAAAAAGAAACATCTGATTGGATGATAATACCCCCCCTGGTGTGTGTGTGTATATACATATATATATATATATATATATATATATATATATATATATATATATATATATATATATATATATATATATATTATACACAGGTATGGGACCCGTTAGCCAGAATCCTCAGGAGCTGGGGTTTTCTGGATAATGGATCTTTCCGTAGTCTACTAGAAAATCATGTGAACATTAAGGGGGTTATTTATCAAGCTCCGAATATCCGAACCTCGAATAATTTGTAGTTTTTGGAGCAAAAAAAAAAACTAGGAATTATTTGAGATTTCTTAAAGTTCATTAAGGGGGTTATTTATCAAGCTCCGAATATCCGAACCTCGAATAATTTGTAGTTTTTGGAGCAAAAAAAAACAAACTACGAATTATTTGAGATTTATTAAAGTCCGAAGGTCTAAAAACTCAGAATCTGAAGGTCCTGTAAAAGTCAATGGGGAAGGTCCCAGTGTCTACTCTGATGTCCGTACCAATATCCGATGATTTCGGGAATTCGGAACAAAAAACTCTGAAGACTCCGAACAATTCAGAGTTTTCGGGGAAAGCTCTGAAGTTTCCGGAGTTTTGCACGACCCTCTTTTTTCAGGCTTTTTTCTTCATAAATAAGGTCCATTCGGGAATTCCGAGCTGCTCGGGGGTTGGGTATTAAAAATAGATAGATTCAAAAATAGATAGATTCAGACCTTAATAAATGACCCCTTAAATAAACCCAATCCAGTAATTATTAATTATATCTTAGTTGGGATCAAGTACAAGCTACTGTTTTATTATTACACAGAAAAAGGAAATCATACACACACACACCTATAAGTAAACTCACATATTCTTTATATAGTGAATAAAGTAGCCCCTCTTGTAAATTATAAGGATATTATAAGTTACCAAGGAGTTTCATGACCATATAAAAATGTTTTTATACAAGTCATGGAACTACGAGGTAACTTCCAATATCCTCATATTTTGCAACTTGGGGGTACTCAGAAATGACATCAGAACTCACCGTTTATAACTGATGACATCAGAACTCACCGTTTATATAGTGAATAAAGTACCCCCTCTTGTAAAATATAAGGATATTATTAGTTACCGAGGAGTTTCATGACCATATAAAAACACGAGGCCGAAGGCCGAGTGTTTTTATACAGGTCATGGAACTCCGAGGTAAGTTCTAATATCCTCATATTTTACAACTGGGGGTACTTTATTTATTATAATACACAAATTTTAGTGAGTCATGTGACAGAAATTACATCACTACTCACCGTTTATAACTGATGACATCACTACTCACCGTTTATAAGGATATAATTTACAGGATATTCATGGCTTTTGTGTATTATATAAAAATATATACACAAACATATAAACCTAACTGTAGATCTTTAGATAACAATAGCTTGGGCTTTTATTCGTATCTAAGAAGTCATCCAAGCTACTCCTAATTGCATTAATAAGAATCTGTCATCACAATGAAGAACCATTTGGTTCAATTATGAATATTCCTCTTGAGGACTGGAGTCCAAAACTGCACTGCATACTCCAGGTGAGGCCGCACCACGGACCTATAAAGAGGCATTGTCACGTTCGGCACCCTATATCCAGAACCCAAGCTAAGCTCCCTAGTCTCGGCTCTCATTTCTGCCTATAACCGCCGCCATTCACCTCGGGACTAGTCCTCAGCTAATCGGATGCCGCCAGGTCTTATTTGAGAGAGGAGCAAAGCTAACGGTTCTGGACGAGCAAAGGGGCACGATCGTCTCACCAGGATACTGGAAGGAGGAAAACCACCAGGAACAAGCAGGCCGGGCCAGCGCAAGCAGATAGAATAGTCAGACAGGCCAGAATCAGGAATCGTAGAATAGAGATCATAGAATAGTAGGACAGGCAAAGGTTCAGGATTGGAGAGATCAGCGCAGTCACCTGACAGTCAAGGTCTGGATTGGAGAGGTCAGAGTAGTAAGCAGGCAGGCAGGCAAGGGTCAAACACAGTAGAATCAGTTAGGAATTGCTCTGGATAACACCCAGGAACTTGCTAATAGAACCTAACAACAGGCAATTTGCTGAAGACTGAATTCCCCTTTTAAACTGTTTGAATTTCGCGCCAATGCACACTGGCGTCATTACGCCAGCGACTTTAAGAAATGGACGCGCGCGGCGGAGGCCCCATAGGGGAACACGGAACAGCAGCGGGCATCTACGCCAGGGACGCGGCGTTGGACACCGCTGCCCACTAGACCACCAGGTAACTTCCTTACAGGCATAATGAGCTTCCCTGGCTGTAATATAAGATGATGCTACAGGTTTGCTGATTATACAATTCTGATGCTAATTGCACTGGTTTCTGTGCTGCAATGTAGTAATTATCTGTATTAATTACTAATCAGCCTTATATTGTGACATTTCTATTCTATGTGTACTGTATATTGTGAGTGGGTCCCTAAGCTCAGTAAGTGACAGCAGCACAGAGCATGTGCAGTGAATCAGCAGAAAAGAAGATGGGGAGCTACTGGGGCATCTTTGGAGACACAGATCTTTACTGCTAAAGGGCTGTGGTTGCCTTGGGCTGGGACAGAAGCACAAAACATCATGTACAACATTTCTAGCTACTTCTTTAGTTAGTCTTTAGTTCTCCTTTAATTGTGTCCATTTCTAAAAGAAAAACGTGATAATCTCAAAAATCACACTGTTCCATTTTGGGACACAGAATTATGAAAAAGCTTGAAGATTGAAAATATATGTTACAAAGGGAGTCCCAAACCCAGAACTAGCTTCAAGGTTCACAGCTCACTCTTCCGCCTATAACAACCTCCTCTACTCCTGGTGCTGCCAGGTCTCAAAGTGAGAGGACCAGGGAGAGAGTTCTGGGCAGGCAAGGGAACCGATTATTACTGGAACAAAGAACAAAAAGTGTGGTCAAGGCACACAATGTCAAAAAAAATTTGACCCGCAAAAGTCAAGCTTTTTTTTCACAATTAAACTCAATTTGATTTTGGGTCGGGACTATTAGATCGCATTTTAGACGTTCTAATTTTTTCAAAAATAACATAACATATACGTGTAAATTAAATCGAATTCACATTACTCTAAAATTCAACCGTTGATAAATAAACCCCTATAATTTGAACTTCTCTAATCAGATCCTTAGACAACCACTGCCCGCTCTACATCATAAAGTAATTTGAAAGTGAACTTTATTTTAAAGTCTGGCCCAGGGTTCTCCTTTACCCGACCTGCACACAAAAAAGAAGAAAGATCTGCCCAATGTGAAGGAGAAGGAGGTTTGTATGTTATTTCTTCCATCTCTTATGCAAATATATTCTGAACTGTTACACATGAAGGCCAACATTAAAGTCATTGTTTCTGTCACCTCCCCTGAATCTGCAGTGGAACAATTTCCCTTTATAATTATAAGCATTAAATTTCAGTTTTACTGACGCACAGGGGTTTATAAAACCAACCTCCTCACATCACTGAATCTCAGCATAATAATAAGAGTATATATATATATGTGTGTGTATATATTTCAGCACAAGAAATCATTGCTTTCATTGGTATAAATAAAATGTGCATTTGTTTGTGTGAGTATAGCCTGGGTACTAGACATACCTGCCAAGACTTCTCAGCACAGAAATAAAGAGATAAATGGGAGAATATAATTCTGCCTCTGCATAAACCCCTGCTAGGGAACACAGACTGTGCTGGGCACCAGTCCATAACAAGGACATTATGGAAGCAGAAAGAGTTCAGGAATCAGCAAATAAATAAGTAGACAATGCAGTAAATTAAAAAAGAGAAAATGAAAATATGGATTTATTTGCAGACTAACGACCTGAGGGGGAAGCAAGAGCTTCTTGAGCCCTAAAGCTCTGAAACTAATACAGAATCTGGACTAAAGCACTGATAGTAATACAGAATCTGGACTAAAGCACTGATAGTAATACAGAATCTGGACTAAAGCACTGATAGTAATACAGAATCTGGACTAAAGCACTGATAGTAATACAGAATCTGGACTAAAGTACTGATATTAATACAGAATCTGGACTAAAGCACTGATACTTATACAGAATCTGGACTAAAGTACTGATAGTAATACAGAATCTGGACTAAAGTACTGATATTAATACAGAATCTGGACTAAAGCACTGATACTTATACAGAATCTGGACTAAAGCACTGATAGTAATACAGAATCTGGACTAAAGCACTGATACTTATACAGAATCTGGACTAAAGTACTGATAGTAATACAGAATCTGGACTAAAGTACTGATATTAATACAGAATCTGGACTAAAGCACTGATACTTATACAGAATCTGGACTAAAGTACTGATAGTAATACAGAATCTGGACTAAAGTACTGATATTAATACAGAATCTGGACTAAAGTACTGATATTAATACAGAATCTGGACTAAAGCACTGATACTTATACAGAATCTGGACTAAAGCACTGATACTTATAAGGAATCTGGACTAAAGTACTGATAGTAATACAGAATCTGGACTAAAGTACTGATACTTATAAGGAATCTGGACTAAAGTACTGATAGTAATACAGAATCTGGACAAAAGTACTGATATTAATACAGAATCTGGACTAAAGTACTGATATTAATACAGAATCTGGACTAAAGCACTGATACTTATACAGAATCTGGACTAAAGTACTGATATTAATACAGAATCTGGACTAAAGCATTGATAGTAATACAGAATCTGGACTAAAGTACTGATATTAATACAGAATCTGGACTAAAGCACTGATACTTATACAGAATCTGGACTAAAGTACTGATATTAATACAGAATCTGGACTAAAGCACTGATATTAATACAGAATCTGGACTAAAGCACTGATAGTAATACAGAATCTGGACTAAAGTACTGATATTAATACAGAATCTGGACTAAAGCACTGAAACTAATACAGAATCTGGACTAAAGCACTGATAGTAATACAGAATCTGGACTAAAGTACTGATATTAATACAGAATCTGGACTAAAGCACTGATACTTATACAGAATCTGGACTAAAGCACTGATAGTAATACAGAATCTGGACTAAAGTACTGATACTTATACAGAATCTAGACTAAAGTACTGATAGTAATACAGAATCTGGACTAAAGTACTGATACTTATACAGAATCTAGACTAAAGTACTGATATTAATACAGAATTTGGACTAAAGCACTGATACTTATACAGAATCTGGACTAAAGCACTGATACTTATACAGAATCAGGATTAAAGCACTGAAACTAATTCAGAATCTGGACTAAAGCACTGATTCTTATACAGAATCCGGACTAAAGCACTGATAGTAATACAGAATCTGGACTAAAGTACTGATAGTAATACAGAATCTGGACTAAAGCACTGATACTTATACAGAATCTGGACTAAAGTACTGATAGTAATACAGAATCTGGACTAAAGTACTGATAGTAATACAGAATCTGGACTAAAGTACTGATACTTTACTCGGTGCGCTGATGTATTTTAATTGTGTTCATAAGAACCAGGTGCAGAATTTGACTTTACTTACAATTTCACATTTTGCCATGTTTTAAATTAAAAAAAAAGTTCAAACAAACTAGAATCCACGATTTACCCTTATTTATCATTAAAAAAACACAAAACACTGTTGCACGAAAACCGCAACTTTTTAGGATTGTCGTAAGAAAAATCCAAATTTTTCTGACTTGATGCCCAAAATCAGTTTTTTGTGTGAAATCGGAGGAAAAGTCCAAAATGTTCAGATTATTGTAGGAAACCCAGCGCAGACCATAATGTCTTCGAAATTGCAAAAACGACCTCTGCCATTGACTTCTATAGGACCTCGACAGGTTGAAGATCGAGTATTTTTGGATTCTGAGTTTTTGCAGCCTCGGGGTATAATAAATCTTGAAAAATTCTAATTTTTTTCCACTAAAAATTTGGATTTTATAGTAAAGCATTCGGACTTTAATAAATAACCCCCTGACTGTTTGACTAGCAGATTCTTGGAAATACATAGCTGGTAGGCAACCCCAAACCTGATGTTAATGGGTTTAGCTGTAGGTGAGTGGTACTAAATAAATAACACTGGGGATTTTGCCTTGGGCCATGCCATCTACACTCCCCCCACATAGGCACACAGTTTGCACTTCTGTGTGTCAAATTCGACTAGGGAGTTATTCAAATTTGATTTGAGTTTTTCTAAAAAATCTAATTTCCAGATTTATCATACTCTGGCCCTTTAAGAACTCAAATTCGACTATTCGCCACCTAAAACCTGCTGAATTGCTGTTTTTGGGAGACGTCCAGGGATCAATTTGGAGCTGTTTGCAGCCTTCCTGACATTCAAGTTTTTTTTTCAAGTTTCTAAAATTAGAATAAAATTAGATTTGAATTCAATTCGAGATTTCGTGTCGATCCTGTTCACCCTATTCAAAAAAAAAACTATTTTTATAATAAATTTTGATTGAATTTCAAGCACATGGGAGTTTAAAACAAACTCAAATGAATTCAAAATTTGACCTTTGATAAATGTGCCTCTGTGTGTTAAGATATGCAAACAAATAGGGAATAATATAACATGACATTAACCCAGAAGTGATTGTGTTGCTTTCATTATTACACCATGGTTTATGAAGATTCAGCCACTGCTCCCAAATCTCTGAAACTATAAAAGCAAAAAAATAAACAAACAAAAAAAGAAACTCCACAATGCCGAGGTGGCAATATATCTGTACACAAACGCCTAAATGAACTGCTGATAAGAATAGATATATTTACAGATTAATATAATTTAGTAAAAAATAAAAAAATAAACAAAGCAATGATAAAAGGGATTCAGCTGGTTTCAGTAGTAAAATATTAAATTCAGACAAATAAGTGTCCACCTCAAATCCCTCCCTAGTTGACCTTCATGCTGGGCTTCCAGGAGCACGTGTTAGAATCAGTGAGCATTATCCCCAAATCTCTCCTTAACTGGCCTTCAGCCTCCCCCCCCCCCCCCGACTACTGCTCTGTCGTTGCAAGAGGAGCAGTTCCACAGTTTGGGCACACCACTGCCTTAAAGGAGAAGGAAAGGCTAAAATTAAGTAAGCTTTATCAGAAATGTCTATATAAATACACCAATAAACCCTCAAAGTAATGCTGCTCTGAGTCCTCTGTCAAAAGAAACACCACATTTCTTTCCTTCTATTGTGTACTCATGGGCTTCTGTATCAGACTTCCTGTTTTCAGCTTAAACCTCCAGGGCTAGGGCTTGAGCATGCTCAGTTTGCTCCTCTTTCCCTTTCCTTCCTCCCCTCCCTGCTGTAATCTGTGCCCAGACCTATGAGTGAGCAGGAAGAGACTCAGGCAGGAAGTGATGTCACACCAATATGGCAGCTGATATCCTAAACAAACACATTTTTTAAAGCGGTTTACTCAGGTATGGTAAAGCATTCTGCAGAATAAATATAGTGTTATAGCTTGCACTATTGTGGTTAATCTATTGGCAATAAACTGTTTCAGTAGTTTTCCTTCTCCTTTAAGGTGGCCATTCTCAGGCAGATAAAGCTGCCAATATCTGTCCTTTAGACCAATTCGGCAATTTATCTGCCCGTGTTTGGGGGCTTCCGACAAGTCTTCCCGATCGATATCTGGCCATGATATCGATCAAGAAGGTTTCGTTTTTCCGCCTACCGACCCGTCGGAGCCCATTGCTCCTCATTGTAATCCGTTCGTTCGACCCTAGTTCGGATTACCCCGATATAGCCCTGCCGTTGGTGGGCATATCGGTGAAAGATCCACTCGTTTGGCAATGTCGCTAGATGAGCAGATGTCTTCATGCATGGCCAGCATTAGGGGGTTTCTGTGGTTCTTTCTGACTACACTTACATCTTTGCGCCCCCCTTAACTCTGCTTAGCAACAAGAGACCTATAGGCTATCAGCAGCTGCTTCTTGATTATGAGTGTAGGTGGCAGATAAGCTCCACATACCATAATTCCCTTAAGGATATTTTTTTGCAGGTCCCTTTTTGTCATTTCTCTTAATTACAACATGTTATCCACTCGTATCTATGTCACGGCTAACACATAAAAATTATTCTCTGTGAGCTGATGATTCTTCTCTTGGCCATTTATATTGATTACAGTTTATACACATCCCTTGGCGTGAAGAGGAGGATTAGATATGTAGGTTCAGCCGTGAATTGCCTTGTTGTTTATCACATTCTGATCTCCAACATGCGATTAATACAAGATGCCTTTGGATGATAGCGTTGGGGCCCTTATATTTATCACTTTTCATTTTCCCTGGTTAAACGGGAATTGCTGACTGTACAATCCAATGGATTCCGTTCAAGTGCTGTTATTTGTAGTTCATTGACAGGTGGAGAATCAAGAGCTGAAGATAATATGATAATATGATGTCTTGAAGATCAGGGGACGCTCCACTAATAATGTTCTATAAACTAGAGACTGTTGGAAAGAGATTGTACCAACTATTTGCTGTTGTGCCCTCATTTCATTGATTTGCAGCATCTATAGAATTTACAGAGGCGCAATCATAAATACAGGGATAGAGTTCATAAATCACATTGTCACATTGTTTATTTTGCTTAAAGAAAAGGTATTTTCCTGCTGTTGCAGAAACTGTTGGTTTCGTTCCTAGAGGGATCCAATGCAGTGGTTGGAGAGGAAGAGCCTGAATGGCAATTATGGTGATATTTAGGGTTTCTAATCCCCCAACTGAACTATTCAATGGGACTATGAACAAACAGATGCAGGAATGGTCTGGCATCATCGCATACCTCCAAACTGTCCCATTTTTAACGGCACAGTCCCAAATTTGACAGCTCAACCCGCAGTCCTGGATTGTTACTGAAATGTCCCTACTTTCTCTTTGATCTCCTGCACTGAACAGCCAGAAAAAGACACAACGTTTCAGCCCAGAACACATAGCAGTTGCAGTTAGATTCATTTGTAACAATTTAAGATAAGCAAAGAAACAAATGTAACAATTTAAAGGGGAACTATCAAGAAAATTAATTAAAATATAAGCTTCATCATACTGAAATAAGAAACTTTGTAAATACAATCAATTAAATATTCTGCAGTGTTTCTGACATAATCAAGTTTATCTTCCTCTCTCAGCATCTGTTTCTCTTCATTCTCTCTTCATGCAGCAGTTGGGTGTCAGATATTCACTGACAGTTAGATCCAAAATATCTTATAGGGGGGCTCCTTTCCTAGCAGATGTATTAGAACTCACTCAAATAACTGATTCCAGTACAAACAAAATCTAACAAAATAACTGCCTTTGCACAAATCCTGCATGTAGAGAGACATGATGTCTGGTGAGTTTAATAGAGTGAGCTCTAATACATCTGCTAGGCAAAAGGAGCCCCCCTATAAGATATATTGGATCTAACTGTCAGTGAATATCTGACACCCAACTGCTGCATGAAGACAGAATGAAGAGAAACAGATGCTGAGAGAAGAATAGTGAAGATAAACTTGATTACAGTGCAGAATATTTAATTGATTGTATTTAGAAAGTTTCTTATTTCAGTATGTTGAAGCTTATAATAAAATTTCATTTTTGCGATAATTCCCCTTTAAGATAAGCAGGTCTCTTGTAAAATGAACATCGTAATTAGGGAGTGTGATCACAAAAATGGGGAGTGGTCAAAAAAATGTCACCACACTCCGCACAGCAAATCTTTTTGTTCCTATTTCTTTTTCCAGAATGTTGGGAGGCATGATCATTGGCATATGACCAAAAGCATAAGGGGTAGTAACAGTAAAAAGGAGGCACATGGATATTTGGCCTATTTCCCTATGTTTAATCATATTCCATACAGAGAGCTCATAGTGACAAGTCTAGCATAAGTCTAATCTCTTCTATAAGTTCTCATTAAGCAAATCAATTCCTTCTGCTTCAATCTCACACTATGGCTGAACCATGTCCTTGTCCTCTGCTTCAGGCAAAAAACAAAGGCCAGTAAAAACAAATATAAATCTTGAAGGCAGAGGGAGAGAGAACAGGGAGATCAATGTTATGGGATTTCATCTAAAATCTAAGTGGCACATTCAAGAGCCCCCATTCACAAATATAAGCCATCAGCAAGGCCAGGGGCCAGTATACTGCGTGTGTGACCTTTCTTGCTCTGTACTGCTGAACAATTCTGCTTCTATTAAGAAACACAGTCTTTCTTTTAGTTCTACTGCCTTCTACAGTATTTTAACTTCAGATCTAGCTCCTTTGTAAGGCTACAACAAGATATATGTATATAATCATTCCATTCCATGCCACAACACCATATCCACAAACCCTATATATATGTGTGTGTAGGGACCCTGATATTTGGGTTTATTTTGCTCAGGCAGTCTCCCTTATATTTGGCCATCTAAAGTGGTCCTGTTGGTTCTTCCATTAACCTAGGCAGCTATATCACTTTTCCTGGGTCCATATTGTTTCAATGTTTGCCCACTAGGTGGCAGCATGTAATAGTATAAATGTAGCCCCTTTCCCGGGACCTCACCTCTCTGTGAGGTTGATACAGGCCCAGGGTTCAGCTGTTTAAGTTTAGATTAGGACAGATAGTGATAGTCAGATTTGTTACTTTCGCTCTAGGAATGAGAGGAAAGCCCAGAGGAGTTAGCAAGCAGCTGTATCTCCAACATGGATAAATAGTGAGGTTAAGACCCCGTGGTATGTGAACCACTAGCTCAAGGATATCATTGGGTGAGTTGAGGACCAGTTAGGATGCCAAGAGACAAGACCCCAGGCTGAGAATCCTTAGAGCAGCACTTAAATGTCAGGAAGGAATTGCCCAGGAGTGTGATCATTTATATGCCGTTTATATACTCGAGAGGGATTGTGATTTCTACATTTGATTTTGCTGTGGCTGAAGTGACTGAGAATACTTCTACTATCTTGTTCCGGTTAATAAACCAGTTATCTTGCAGCAAGAGAACCTTTCTGTCACTGGATCCTTTGCTACACGGAACACCCGAGGTACCGGGAGTCGCTGGAAATTGGGTCCGTGGCACAATACAAGTAGCAGTAGTCCTTTCTACACACTCCATTAGCACCCAGCTAAAGTGCACTCAAGGTAGCTAAATAACAAAGCACAACAGTTGGGTATGACCATCAAAAAAAGTATAAAAAATATAATTTGCAGTCCTAATTAATGAGTTGTCTAGATAGCTAAACCAACTAAACCAGCCTGCCTAGGTGTTTATGTTATTTAGCACATGAATATCTCTAGTCATAGACCATCAGGCCAGGTCAGGTTTCTCTTAATGACTTTATACTATACTGAATATGCTCAAGCACTTCCCTACTAATAATATCTAGATATAGGATTTGCATATACATAGTGGTTGGGTTTTACATTATTACGAACAAAAACATGTTACTTTACCTGTTCTGTTGTATCTTTATATGTCAGGAAAGTAATTTAATTTGTTAATAACACCCATGTCCATCGTTTAAAGAAGATGTTATGACTTTAATAGGGTATGTTGTTCCCTGTACAAAAATAAAGCCACCGGAGAAGGCTAGTCTATAAGATGAGGACAGGCATCATAGTAATAAGTAGGAATGTGTCAGCCAATGTATCAGGAGCAAAGGCAAATATAAAAAGCATGGTGCAGAAACCCTCTCCTTTCTTGTATGTAAAACAGAAGGAAACCCACTTCCATTTCTAAAATTCCCATTTACATGAAATACCCTATAGGCTAAATCTTATCTGCACGGCTGTCTCACCAAAATAAGGAGCTAAATGCAAAAGTGAAACTTTGAGCCCCAAAAAGTGCAATACGCCTGGCACAGTCCCAGCGTTTTACTCTTTTTAGCCCTAATTACCCAGATATGTTCTTTACAGAAAATGAGCATATTAAACCCAGACATGCCAGTAAGATCACTGCAGAAGTGGATGCTTTTACTTCAAAAATACTGCTAAAGTAAGAAAAAAAGGATTATGAGTACATTAACCCCAGAAATGCCAAAAGATCCCTGCTGAAAAGGATAATGAGCATATTAACCCCACATGCAAGTAATATGACAAAAGAAATGGGTTATAAGTACATTAACCCCAGACATACAGTAAGGTCACTGCAGAAATGGATTATAAATTCATTAATGTGTCTGAGTAGTCTGTGCAGAGTTTTCTCCTTGGGGCTTCTTCAGCTCAAGTGCTCCCTGGGTATAGATACAGTTTCCACCCATCTCCAATGTAGACTTTGCCTGGTAAATTGCTACATACAGTAGCTCCCTCTTCCGCACCTGATCTTTCCATAGAGACATGATCTTCTGGAGGACTAACTGAAAATGGTTTTCTGCACACATACATTTACAGCCATCATATAAATTGTTTGTGAAACCCCTGCTCAGTCTAAAATGTATTTAAGCAATATTTCCCTGAAGGAAATGATTGGGCCAGTGACCTTTTCAGAAGGGCTTAGAATGCCAGCAGCATGGTGTAGGACAAAGATGTCACTCTATAATTTCCCCTAGAGATTGGAAGCCCTTCGAACCTTTTTGTAACGACAGGCAGCAATCCAGTTTATTATTTTGGGTTTATATACAGTAAGTGCATTATTTAGAAAATATAATGCCTTAACATTTGTTTCCTCCAGCTTAAAGGAAAACTATACCCCCCAAACAATGTAGTTCTCTATAGAAAGATATTACATAAAACAGCTCATTTGTAAAATCCTACTTCATGTAAATAAACCATTTTCATAATAATATACTTTTCTAGTAGTATGTGCCATTGGGTAATCATAAATAGAAAATTGCCATTTTAAAAAATAAGGGCCGCCCCGGGGATCGTAGCATTCACTGTGCACACAAACATACCAACAAACCATACATGTTAGGTCACATGAGCCAATTAACAGACAGAGTTCTGCCTTTTGCTTCCACACTTCTTCCTGTTACAGTTAGAGCTGCAGTATTTCTGGTCAGGTGATCTCTTCCTGTTACAGTTAGAGCTGCAGTATTTCTGGTCAGATGATCTCTTCCTGTTAAAGTTAGAGCTGCAGTATTTCTGGTCAGGTGATCTCTGAGGCGGCACACAGACCATCACAAAATGGTGGCTCAAGGCAAGAGATGTAAACGGGCAATATTTACTTAAATATATATTCCAGTTTGGTAAGATTCTTTAATATGCCACTTAATATGATATGAACCATCTGTTGCTTAAGTGTTCATTTTGGGGGTATAGTTTTCCTTTAAGGAGTAAATGTAGAATCTCTAAGAATCACCCTATGTGGCTTAATATAGAATTAAAGAAGTGAATAGGAAAGAAGAGAAAGGCATTTAAAAACTACAAGTCTGTTGGGACAGAAGCTGCTTTTAATACTATAATAAATGTTGTAAAACAGCAATCTGGAAGGCAAAGAATGGAAATAAGGAGTGCATTGCGGTTGAGGCTAAGATTAAGCCCAAAAAGTTTTTAAAGTATATTTTAACAACACATGTTAGATCGGTGTTTATCTGTAACAGAGTCGGACATGAATCCAACAAGTCAAGACCTAAAAATGTCTGCTTTAGGCCAAATATGCTATATACCAGGCTTATTCTATAAAACAGAAGAATGATTGCCACGGACTGCAGAGTGCTCACAAACTACAGGTCTGCCAGTCTTTGATTATATAGAGCACAGCCTCTGATTTGTCAGAACTTTTTAGTCTGATGTTAGCTCCTCAACCTTTGGTTATTTTGGGCATGAAATAAAATATCCTCTTCTTATTCTAATCTTCATAAGAAACAAGTATTTTCATAATAATTTGCTAAAGTGTCTTATTGGTTATGTGAGCATATATATTGATTCTTATTTCCAGAACTATCACAACAGTGTGTATTTTCTTTTGTCAATATCTGAAAATCCCAAAAAAAAAACAAAAGAAAAACAAACGTATTGTTTCTACTCTAGGTCGTCTCTCTTCCACTCACCCATGCAATCATAAGTTGAAATGAAATAAAACAAAAACGACAGGATATCCAAACAACATAAAGAGGAAGTGACTGCACGGGGGTGCGAGCTCTCAGCCCGCTGTAAAGTGGAAACATTTAGCAAAAACAAATATCAAACTGGAAATAAATTCTACTGGGTTAAAGTGAGCGATGACAGAAGAAGAAAAGCCATGTATGTCCCAGTTCCTGGGTCCCTTGATGCCCGGCCAGAGCTGCACAGGAGCAAATCATTACATGAAATTGTATAAGAGAGAGAATGTGACGGGGAAAATTCCTTCAAGGCACTCACTCTTTCTCCCATGCAAAGCTGCAACAATATTATGGAAGAAATTACAGCATGCCTCAATATTTTCCATTTGCTGGATAACCCTTTATAATCTATACCGACTAATTAAAGGATAAGTTAACCATTAAAATAAGTGAATGTAAAAATGATGAGGGGGCTATTCTAAGCAGGGCAGCCATCAGGGTGGGACAGGGGGGAGAGTTGTAGGGGGCCCTGAGGGTAAGGGGGGCCCGGCCATGCCACACTTACTTGATTAGCCAGGCCCCCCATCTTTCTGAGAGCTGCTGACTTCGGGAAGGCATGGACGTTTAAGGGGCCCTGGCCACCAATTTTATCATAATGTGGGGGGGGGCCCTGGCCACCAATTTTGGCCACTGATTTTTTTTCTCATGTGGGGTCCTAGCCACCAATATTTTTTAATGGGGGGGCCTGGCCACAATGTTTTTTTATGGGGGGCCCTGACCACCAATATCTTTTTATTAACATGTGGGAACCCTAGCCACCAATATTTTTTTTGTTTTTTTACTGTGAGGTGGGGGGCGGACCTGTGGGGTGGGGAGGGCCTGTAGGTGGGGCTTGCGGTGGGTGCAGCCCAGGGGGCCCAGGAAATTTTGTCGTATGGGGCCCTGTGATTTCTGATGGCAGTCCTGATACTAAGCACTTTTGCAATGTACATTCATTATTTATTTTTAATTCAAAGATATTAAGGGATACATGTGCTGTTAATTCTGACCACCAAGTAGTCAAAGAAGTTGTCAGGAGAAAGAAAGGGGCTGTTTTGATGTTCTTCTGCTTAGGAAAGATTCAAGAAAGGTTTTTAACTTTATTCCTAAGCAGAATGTACAGATAATCATTGACAGTTAGATCCAATATATCTTATAGGGGGGTTTCCTTTCCTAGCAGATGTATTAGAGCTCACTCAAATAACTGATTCCAGTACAAACAAAATCTAACAAAATAACTGCCTTTTGCACAAATCCTGCATGTAGAGAGACATGATGTCTGATGAATTTTATAGAGTGAGCTCTAATACATCTTCTAGGCAAAAGGAGCCCCCCTATAAGATATATTGGATCTAACTGTCAGTGATTATCTGACACCCAACTCCTGCATGTAGAGAGACATGATGTCTGGTGAGTTTAATAGAGTGAGCTTTAATACATCTTCTAGGCAAAAGGAGCCCCTCTATAAGATATATTGGATCTAACCATCAATGATTATCTGACACCCAACTGCTGAAGAGAAACAGATGCTTAGAGAGGGAAAGTGAAGATGAATTTAATTATTTCAGAAACAGTACAGAATTTTCAATTGATTATATTTAGAATGTTTTTAATTTCAGTGTACTGAAGCTTCTATTTAATTTTTTGTGATAGTTCCCCTTTAAGATAAGCAGGTCTCTTGGGGAAATGGTCCAAACTTTCATAACCTGCCAAATTTTGTAAAATGAACATCGTAATTAGGGGGTGTGATCACAAAAATGCACGTGGTCAAATAATTTTATCCCGGCTCCGCGCGGCAAATCTTTTTGTTCCTCTTTCTTTTTCCAGAAAGTTGGGAGGCATGTGTTGGAGAACCAATATGTTCTTAATCAAGTCCATGAAAGCTTATACATAACAGAGAAATAATTTGTATATATTATAAAGTTCCTTAAAGTTAAGGCAGACGTGAGGTTTGTGTAGACTGTAATGGGCACAGCACTGCGGGTTGGTATAGTGGTAACCCAACCATTTTCTTTACCATCAGAACCTTTTTTTTTTCTTTTTCATTTAAAAACCTCAAGTCTTTGACATGTAATTATAACAGCTGCCTAGGAATAAAAATAGAGCCGAGCATAGGAATCCCTGTGGCCGCTATATCTCAACCCGCTGCCTCTGCTATGGAATATTGTTCCAAATTGATATTTTTATTGGCGCGGCCCATGTCTGAGTTGCTTTTAAATCTAAAGCATGGGTTGGTTTATTTGTAGAGGAGAAAGCGCCCTCTCTAACCGCAGGGAAGCAGCTTCCCGAGACCAATGAACATTAAAATATGACGCCCCCCCCCCCTACAAAAACTGGAACATTTGTAGGGTAAAAGTATCGGTGTCCTTTCCGCATGATAAACTCAGCACATTATCGCCTCTGCATTATGCTCAAGGTGTGACCTTGCTTTACAGCGGCTTCTGACATGAACAGCCAAATAATACGGGAAGGTAAATGATTTCAATTAGCACAACAAGGAAGCCAGCAGCATTCTTTATTATATCTATTGATTTCGTTTTGATTTAAAGGGAAACCAAAGCTGTCAGCTGTCAGTGGGGGGAATATGTTGGCCTTGGAAGCAAAGTGACGCCACAATGGTGAATGCGATTATAGTTCTCCCGAACAGACTCCACCTGTGTTCTTTACACCCACCTCAATGAAACGGCTAGTCGTTGCCATACGAGCCCCAAAACACTAAAGTAGAATCTCCATTTAAAACTCATTATTGGTGGGTTGTGCTTTATTGCTATACTGATCCATATCAAGGAATAGAAGTGCAGCTGCGGAACTTCAGGCGGAATAGCAATTACAGGTATGGGATCCGTTATCCGGAAACCCGTTACCCAGAAAACTCAAAATTACCGAATAGACTCCATTTTATCCAAATGTTCCAAATTTTTAAAAATGATTTCCTTTATCTCTGTAATAATAAAACCGTACATTGTACATGATCCAAACTAATATATAATTAATCCTTATTGGAAGCAAAACCAGCCTATTGTTTTTTTTTAATGTTTACACAATTCTCTAGCACATTTACTAAGCTCGAGTGAAGGATTCGAAGTTAAAAAAAACTTCGAATTTCGAAAGTTTTTTTGGGTACTTCGACCATCGAATAGGCTACTTCGACCTTCGACTACGACTTCGACTATTTGAAAGTCGAAGTACTATTTCTGATCGAAGGAAAATCGTTCGATCGATGGATTAAAATCCTTCGAATCGTTCAATTCAAAGGATTTAATCGTTCCTTTTTCCTTCGATCTGCAATCTAAATATTTGCGGTAAATCCTTCGACTTCGATATTCAAAGTCGAAGGATTTTACTTAGATGGTCGAATATCGAGGGTTAATTAACCCTCGATATTCAACCCTTAGTAAATGTGCCCCTTAATGTATGAAGATCCAAATTATGTAAACATCCGTTATCTGGAAAGCCCCAGGTCCTGAGCATTCTGGATAACAGGTCCCATACCTGTATATTATTTCTGATTGCAGTTTGTTCTAGGTTATTTCCTTGTCCGTGACAGCCCTCCTTTCTTTCAGCAACTGTAATCTAACCAAGATTGATGATAATCTGCATTCCCCAGAATTCCCATCTCAGAATTCCCATCCCTGAAGAACCTATTTTTTCCAGCAGCAGCAGCCGGGCTGAAAGCAGGTGGTGCATTATAGAAGCCACAAATAACATAAAAAATAACAATAAGACCATATATAGGCACCTGTGAAAGAGCTACACAATGGGGCTACATGTACAGCCTATGATTAAATGCCCACAGGCACGAAACGCGTACGGCTATGTATTTATTTACTCTGTGGCCTAAAATAAAATTCACAGTCTTTTTTATAAGCCTGTTTGTGGGATCTGTAAGTGCCTGCTGTTTTTCTCTTTTGGTTGGGTACCTCCATCTCGAGCTGTAGGTCTGGGGCATGAGCACCTGGACCCCACGTATCACTGGTGAGATTATAAACTTGTTGGCTTTACACTGGGATTAGTGATGGGCGAATTTGCGCCGTTTCACTTCGGCGAAAAATTCGCAAATTTCGTGTGAAATTCGCGAAACGGCGAAAAATTTGCGAAACGGCACTGGCATCTCGTTTTTTTTTACGCCGGCGCCCGTTTTTGACGCAGGTGCCCGTTTTTGACGGAATTTATTCACTGGCGGCGAATAGCGCAAATTCGCAGCGAATTCGCCCATCACTAACTGGGATTTCTTTTTCTTTAAATACATGTTCACTAGTGATGGGCGAATTTGCGCCGTTTCGCCGGAAAAATTCGCGAATTTTGCGCGAAATTCGCAAAACGGTGAAAAATTAGCGAAACGGCGCCGGCGTCTCGTTTTTGACGCCGGCGCCCGTTTTTGACGCCGGCATCCGTTTTTTCAGAAATCTTTTTTTGACGCTGGCGAATTTTCACGGGCGTTTCGCAAATTTATTCACTGGCTGCAAATCGCGCAAATTTGCCGCAAATTTGCGCCTGGCGAATAAATTCGACCATCACTAATGTTCACAGCTGTCAGGTTCACTTTAACGCTAATGAAAGGAGAGAAGCTTTCTGGGCTTGAGTTCTTCTGCACCAAATTGTCCCTGCTGCCTCCCATTGACTTCAATAAAAACCGCCTGACAGTACAAGTGTAGGCAGCTCTTAGCCTGAACATGTGCCAAGAACTGGCATTAAACTTCTTTAAAGCAGGCATTCAACAAGGTAGACTTCCACCAGGCAAAGGTTTTCAAAGTGAAAAGTAACTTATTGTATCCACAGCCTTACGCGTTTCATGTTAAAAAACACTTAATCATAGGATAACTATACAGAGACTATCCAAGGTATTTAAAGAAACATGCACCAATCAAAAAACAACATCAATTAAACAAATGAACCAGTGGTAACACATCAATTAATGTGAGATGCACCAATCACTATCCAGGATTTTTACTAAACGTGTGGGTGTGGTTAGCAGTTCCACCATTTTTTTTTTCTTTTAGGTACCATATTGATACACCTTTGTTAGTTGGAAAGTGATATGGTGCCATATTTATACACCCAAAGTGCATAGTGCATAATAAATAAGACAAGATATAATAACATTGAGGTAAGCATAAATATACATATACAAATAGAAAAGATGTATAAAACTTTTTCTTATGTATATAAATTCAATTATAACTGTAGCTATAAAAGACTAGTTTGTGCATTACATAGTTGACCTGTCTGTGCATATATATACGGGATGATTCTAAACATATATCAAATGGATTTTAAATAAATTTCAATGAATTACAGATGGGAATTACATATTTTTTATGGGCGCTAACAGAGATTCCATATCCAAGAGTAAAGGGAGGAGACTAGAGACAATAAAGGATTAATGAAACCCAGAGAGGCAGTAACAAGAGTAAAAAAAAAAAAAGATCCTTCTTGGCTCAGACGTATCATAATAGAGTCAAAAATGATCCCTTTTGGTTCAGAAATAACATCATACTCATTATTCAGCCCCATAGGGAACCTAGTGGCCAGGACAAAGATACATTTTGTTTTGTAGGGTCGTGTGGGAGTACGCAGGGGTAATTGGGGTTCAGGCATGGCACTAGGCTAAGTAGCATTGTCTTAGGCAATGCTACTTCGGCGTTTAGTGAATTTGCTCCTAAGTCCGCAAATCTCACGAGATTTTCAAGCAAAAGAAACGCTATAGTGGAGTCCCAACGTTAATATCAATGACGTCCGTGCGCATCTATGTGATCACGCTGTATGGAAGGTTGCACAAGTTTTGATGGCGCTACCCAGAGAGGTTATAAATAGTCAGCGTTCCTAACCAGACACATTGGGGCAAATTCACTAAGATTCGTAGTTGCGCCATTTTGCCAAATGTGTACCCAAGGCTTGGAGCATCTGGAGGGAGAAATGCATGTGGTCTGATGGTGCAAATTGCTGCACAATTGCCCCTTTAAGTAACAAAGTGATCTTCACACAAAGGTTGAGTTTGAAACAGGGATGTACCAAATTCAGGATTTGCCCAGATATGGCTTTTTTCAGCGGCATTTGGATTCAGTCAAACTCGAGTGTCGGGCAGAAGTGAATCCCCATGAACAAGCAAAAGTGTTTTTAACCCCTCCCTTGCCCTAGTTTGCATATGCAAATTAGGGTTCAGATCCGGTTCAGGATTTGGCCAAATCCTTCATAAAAGATTTGGGATTCTGTGTATCCCTAGTTTGGAGGCAATTTTTATTTGTAGTTTAAAGCCGAATACACAACTCCCCTCTTATGGGCAATGGCACACGGAGAGATTTCAGGAAAATGAGTTTCTGGCTAAATGTGAACAAACTGAAAGTGATTTTATTTTCTAACTTACGGATTCCCGTGAGCAGCTGTCAGCGCATAATAAGGAGGTTTATAAGATTATCTGTTTAGAGATAAAACCCTATCGGGGGAATGTATTAAATGTCAGTAACGGAAAAACTATTCGAAAGTTATGCCTTTGCGCGAACAAATTTTGCTTTGAGCAAATTGAATCTAGCTTTTGTGAACCTGGAAACTGTTTAGCGAACACTTCTGACAGTGGAAACCCGTTTGCGAATTTTATAGTTTGCGCCAATGCCCAGTAAATTTAATAAAACTTCTTACTGAAAAAGTTATGTTTGCTCCAAAAGATTACGACACCTTTAAGCACTTCTTAAGAGTGCAATTAAAATTCGCAATGCACAATTAAAATTCTCAACGCGCAATTAAAATTCGCAATGCAATAGCATGCAATGGAATTGCGAGTTGTGCATTTTTATTCTTATTGGTGCGAATTGTTTTTCTCTTTGCGACTTTAATTACATTCCCTCATTTGTGTATTGAACTCTACTGATTTGTAAGCCAGGGGCAGACACAATGGCAAGAAGAAGAAGGGATGGGGGCTGTTCATACAGAGCTCATTATCTCTATTAAAATAAAACTCAGCTTTTGCTGACATAGTTACACAGGTAAAAGCAGTAGTCTAAAGTTATTTAAAAGAAGTGGCATGGGAAAGTGAGGCACGTTGCTTTGGTGCCAGGAATTGATACAGATGATTGAAGCTCCTTAGTCGATCTTCTAATGAGAATGTATCGCTTTCCAATGATGGTATCTGTGTAGCTTTTCCCAGTAATGCTCTAGTACTGGAGTCGGTCGGTTCAGCTTGGGATGAAAACATTTGCTTGCGGTTGCCAGGTTTGCTGAAATGAAGGCTGAGGCATTATTATGCTTTACTGAAGGGGAACTAAACTCAACGTAACATAACTCCTTTTCCTACATTAGGTTTCCTAATGCCTACTTTAAAGGGTTGGTTCACCTTTAAGCTAACTTTTAGTACGTTAGAGAATGGATACTTCTAAGCAACTTTTCAATTGGTTTTTTTTATAGTTTCTTCTTCTGACTCCAACTTTCAAATGGGGGTCACTGACCCCCTCTAAAAACAAATTCTGTGTACGGCTACACATTTGTTGTTATTGCTGCTTTTTATTACTCATCTTTTTATTCAGGCCTCTCCTATTCATATTCCAGTCTCTTATTCATATCAGTGCATGGCTGCTGGGGTAATTTGGACCCTGGCAACCAGACTGCTGAAATTGCAAAACTAGAGAGCTACTGAATAAAAAGCTAAATAACTCAAAAAACACAAATAATAAAAAATGGAAACCAACTGCAAATTGTCTCAGAATATCCCTCTCTACATCATACTAAATGTTAACTCAAAGGTGAACAACCCCATTAAAGGAGAAGGAAAGGCCTATTTAAGTGGAGGTACCAAAAGTTAGGCACCCCCAAGATTTCTGCTGATATGAGCACTAACCGGGGGGTAAATACAATCACTTGGGGGCACCCCCTAGTAAATACCGACTTTCCTTCTCCTTTAACCCAGTTATTACATGTCAGTGGGTTAACATTTTGAAGTGTGGCACTATCCTTTCCTAATGTTTTGCACTGGGAGCCGTGCACTATAGGCCCATAGGATACAGAGGCCCAGTGGGCCACAAGGAAAGTATTGCATGACCACTGGGGGCTCTGCAATCTGCTGTGCAAGCAATGCCATTAGATGCTGAAGGACAGTGAAGACTGCAAGGCTATAAAATATATTCTGAAGTCACTGGAGGTTGTGCTGTAAGGTTACTGCAGGGATGTAAACTGGTTTTCAGAAGTATGTCACAATAACAGTGTCGGACTGGGACACCAGGGGCCCACCCAAAAACCTTTGACCATGGGCCCACCCAAAAATCTTAGAGTAGGGGCCCACCCAAACACCTTAGACCAGGGGCCCACCCAAAAACCTTAGACCAGGGGCCCACCCAAAAACCTTAGAGCAGGGGCCCATCCAAAAACCTTAGACATGGGGCCCACCCAAAGACCTTAGAGCAGGTGCCCACCCAAAAAAATTAGAGCAGGGGCCCATACAAAAACCTTAGAGCAGGGGCCACCCAAAAACCTTAGACCAGGGGCCCACCCAAACACCTTAGACCAGGTGCCCACCCAAAAACCTTAGACCAGGGGCCCACCCAAAGACCTTAGAGCAGGGGCCCACCCAAAAACCTTAGACCAGGGGCCCACCCAAAAACCTTAGAACAGGGGCCCACCCAAAAACCATAGACCATGAGCCCATCCAAAAACCTTAGACCAGGTGCCCACCCAAAAAAATTAGAGCAGGGGCCCATACAAAAACCTTAGAGCAGGGGCCACCCAAAAACCTTAGACCAGGGGCCCACCCAAACACCTTAGACCAGGTGCCCACCCAAAAACCTTAGACCAGGGGCCCACCCAAAAACCTTAGAGCAGGGGCCCATCCAAAAACCTTAGAGCAGGGCCCATCTAAAAACCTTAGGCCAGGGGCCCACCCAAAAACCTTAGACCAGGGGCCCACGCAAATACCTTAGAGCAGGGGCCCATCCAAAAACCTTAGACCATGAGCCCATCCAAAAACCTTAGACCAGGGGCCCACTCTCAGTACTATTATTCATCTTCATCTCCTCACTCAACCTCTATTCTCCTAGTCTCTTTTCTTTACATACTGTAATCTATTATTCCATCTATTTAGCCTCTTTGGCTAAGGAATGACCACGAAATAGGCCAAATGTTTAGCAGCATGAGGAACCACTGACACCTGGTATCCGGGTGGGCCAGTCCGACACTGCACAATGCTGTCAAAATGCTTTGATGCTGAGAATTCTATTATACAGGCACTAGGGCCGTGCATCAAACTGAAGGAAGAATATATAATATTTATATCACTGGCTTTTTAAAGGGCAACAGCGGGTCTATGCAATGTGCTAGCAAGTCTAAATATAACAACTATAAAAATATTGATTGCTGGGGAGAAGTAAAATAATTTTCATTTCATCAAGATCCCCTTAGAAAAGGTAAACAGTTATAATCTATGGCAAAATTCAATACAGTGGAATCTCAATCTTACATCTTAAGTTTTCCCTCATTTAATGTTAAATGAGGGAAAATTATGTTATTTTGTGGTCCCACTTTTATACTATGCATAATACATTTCCCCGATTTACATAATGTTTTTCTGGTTCCCTGAAAAATGTAAAATCTACTGTATGTTTTCCAGCACTCACAAAAAAAATATGACATCATTTTAACATTGTTTTGAGTTGCTTGTGCTGAGCTTCAATAATGTTGCACCATCAGCTTCATAGCCAGTCGGAAATACAAGGAACATTCAGATTAACCCCCGATATAGCCATGCTCATTAATGGCATTTCGAGGAAAGATCTTTGCGTCTATGGCCTCCTTTAGAATGCCTTTCCATACCAGAGTAAACATGTTTATGATAGCAGCTGCCATATTAGCTTGGTGTGACATCACTTCCTGTCTGAGTGTCTCCCTGCTCACTTATAGCTCTGGGCTCAGATTACAGCAGCAAGGGAAGGGGGAGAGGGAGGGAGGAGCAAACTGAGCATGCTCGAGCCCAAGCCCAGGAGGTTTAAGCTGAAAACAGGAAGTCTGATACAGAAGCCCATGAGTACACAATAGAAGGAAAGAAATGCTCTTTCTTTTGACAGAGGACTCAGAGCAGCATTACTTTGAGGGTTTACTTGTGTATTTATATAGACCTTTCTGATAAAGCTTACTTAGTTTTAGCCTTTCCTTCTCCTTTAAAGGAGCAGCCGGTAAAGTGCTTATGCAGAGCTCAGCCAGAAGATGGTGCCTGAAGCTCACGCCCAGACTGGACAAACTGATCAGACCATTGACCCAAGCTTTTGTCGAGTGTGCCAATCCAGAGCTGATGCCATAATCTTCACTGAGGGGATCCCCAAGAGCATCTAATGAGTAAGCAGCCATTGTGGGGGGTTCAGAGCTATAGGCACATTCCCAATAATGAGATGTACTGTATTAGAGGGACAGTTCTTAACCGGGGCCTGCTATGCTATCCAAGCTTTCCTCACCACAGCTGGGGCAAATGCCATGCTTTGACTGTCATTTCTAAAGATAAACAATATTAGAATATTCAAGTAAGTGTAGCAGTTATAAATCGCAAAGAGCAAAGCAGTAGACACCCCTCCTCTATGGGTCTGACATTCCTACGGACTGAATGACTACTGACAGATTTGCTCTGCTCGCCCCATGTCTTAGTGAGCCTGATTTTCCTCTTGCAGAGAAATGCACTTTTGGCTAAATGAAAGCTCATTTGAACAGGGCAGCAGCCTGCGGGATCTAGTGTGAATCAGCCGCAGTGCTAATATCCTCAGGACTTCCAGCAGTGGAGGAATGTGAGCCAATCGGGAGGCTACAGTGGCTCATAACTACACGCTGCTCCACATCTTTGTTTGGCAACGGGAAAATTGCTTCAATTGCTGCTTTATGCAAAGAAAGCTGTGCTCTTTATTGCCCGTGAGATGCCAAATGTGCTTGTGCCGCACAGATACAGAACCACCTGAGTCCAAGAAAAGCAGTTTAATATATGCGGCCCTGGCTGCACAAGTCTCTGTAATATTCCGACATACTGGTCCCACATATATATATAAATATATAATTAATATAAATAACCCAGGATTGGGTTCGGGATTAAGCCTTTTTCAGCAAGATTCGGATTCAGCCGAATCCTTCTGCCTGGCCAAACTGAATACTAATTTGCATTTGCAAATTATGGGCAGGAGGGAAATCGCTTGACTTTCTGTCACAAAACAAGGAATTAAAAAATGTTTTCTCCTTTTTTTTGCATATGCAAATTAGGATTTGGTTCGGTATTCGGCCGAATCTTTTGCAAAGGATTCGGCCAAATCCAAAGTGGATTCTGTGCATCCCTATATTTTAGTCAATGAAAGACGTCCTGGGATTAATTTGGAGTTGTTTCCAGCCTTCCTGACATTCAAGTTTTTTCAGAGAAATTCGATTCGAGTTTTCTGGGTCGATCCTATTCACCCGAGTTTTGAAAATTCGATTTTTTTTTTTTTTATAAATTTCGATTGGTCAAATTTCGAGTTCATGGGAGTTTATGGAAGTTTTTAAAAACTCACATGAACTAGAAATTGGACTTTTGATAACTGTGCTTCCAAGTTTCCTAATAGTTAAACTATCAACATGACGTCACTTCCGGAAGGTGCTATTAACACTACGGGGAGCAGGTCAGGTGAAAATTTGTGGAGTTGCCCAGGTGGGTAAGCGGGTCCGGGTCAGGCTTGGGGAAAGTGGGTGCGGGATTTTAAAAAACAGACACGTGCAGGTCTCTACCCTGAGCAATTTTTGCTACTTTTTTCCCCCAAGGTTTACTTATCCTTTAAAGGGATACTGTCATGGGAAAACATGTTTTTTTTCAAAATGCATTAGTTAATAGTGCTGCTCCAGCAGAATTCTGCACTGAAATCCATTTCTCAAAAGAGCAAACAGATTTTTTTATATTCAATTTTGAAACCTGACATGGGGCTAGACATATTGTCAGTTTCCTAGCTGCCCCAGTCATGTGACCTGTGTAAGCACTTTAGGATGGAACTACTTTCTGGCAGGCTGTTATTTCTTCTACTTAATCTAGCTGAATCAGTCTCAGTGGAACCTGGATTTTACTATATAGTGCTGTTTTTAGATCTACCAGGCAGCTGTTATCTTGTGTTAGGAGCTTCTATCTGGTTACCTTCCCATTGTTCTGTTGTTAGGCTGCTGAGGGGGGGAAGTGAGGGGGTGATATCACTCTAACTTGCAGTACAGCAGTAAAGAGTGACTGAAGTTTATCAGAGCACAAGTCACATGACTGAGGGCAGCTGGGAAACTGACAAAATTTAAATATAAAAAAAATCTGTTTGCTCTTTTGAGAAATGGATTTCAGTGCAGAATTCTGCTGGAGCAGCACTATTAACTGATGCGTTTTGAAAAAAACATGTTTTCCCATAACAGTATCCCTTTAAGGTTGGCGGAAAGTGCATTTGACCTTGGCCATCAGCTGAGAAATGATGAACATTAAATTGAGCAGAAAAAAACATACGTTTTCAATGCGAGCAGTGATGCAGCAAGGAATGCAAGCGTCTGACGAGGCTGGATACCATATTATCTGAGGTTGATAAATGACCTGCCTTAAAAAACAAAAAGCTGTTTCCCGATGCACTGGTGGAAGTTGCTGGAGTGCAGTAAAAGGCGCCTTTATAATCATGTGCAGGGCGAGTACAGAGAACCCATGAGAGCAGTGATTGGCAGATTTTGGGAAATGAATATGTGCTGGTGCTGTAGGCAACTTAGTGACACAAGCCATCCTACCTTTCCCTTCTATGACTAGCGGACTTTTTATTTTATCACTTCAATACTGTAGCCAAATATTAAATGTCATGCTAAGCAACTCCGTCCTACCCCTTCAGCTATAGGACTTCAATCCCAATTCATACTTCCCAACATTTTGGAAATAGAAAGAGGGACAAAAAGATTTGACGAGCTGGCCATACCCCCTAATTACCATGCCCATTTTGTGGCCACACCCCCTAATTACCATGTTCATTTTACAAAATTTGGCAGGTTATGAAATTTGAACACATTTCTGTGTTTTTTTCCTGTTATTACAGTTTTGCTAATGAAGGTGAATTGCCCTTTAAGCTGCAATCAAGAGACCTGCTTATCTTAAATTATTACAAAAGTATCTAAGCATCTATTCTTTTAGACATTTCAGTAACAATCCAGGACTGCGGGCTGAGCTGTCAAAATCGGGACTGTCCTGCGAAAAACGGGACAGTCAGGAGGTATGTACTATGCCTTGCAGGCCTCATTAAACAAGGAAAGGAAAGAAAGTCAGATCTCATACAGGACATAAAACTCCCCGTAGTAAAAGTAGTCAGATTTGCCTGATACGATGACTTATTTTAACCCCTCATCATCTTCATTTGCTTTGGCCAACACACAAGTCCAAATGTATCTCAATATTTTCTGCTACAAACTCCAATATAAATCCAGTCAGGTTTTTTACGCTTATTTATTATTACATATTATTACATTTTCCCGAAAATTTGTATTGCAGAAAAAAATCTAATTTTCACTATTTTTTCAGATTTTTCTAACCAATTTTCATGATTTTCACAATTTGTCCAGAATTTCGTAACCTCCGAAAACTTCGGGGTATTGAACGAAACCCATTAAAAAATCATTGGGACTTCTCCCATTAACATATATGCAACCTCGACAGCTCTGAGATGCCGGATTTTCAGATTCAGACTTTTCCATCCTCTGGGTTTAATAAATTCCGAAAAATTGGTGATTTTTTTAAAGTCCGATTTTATTTAAAAAATCCAAAAGAAATTTGTGATTTTTGTATTCGGAGTTTATTAAATAATCCCCATAAAGTTGCTTGAAACAATAAAGTGACACCTTTGTATTTTGGGGGAAAAATCAGGGCATATTACATCTAGCCCTATGAGACCCTTGGAGCAGAGCTGGTGCATAGATAGTGTGCCACGTGAATATTAAAAACATCTTCTATTGTGAAATGGCTTAAAGGAACAGTAAATATAAAGCTGGGTAAATAGGTTGTGCCAGTCAATTACCAATAAGTGATTTGAAGGGTGGGGGGTGCACAAGGGACATAATTGATCAGTTAGTTTGCTTTGCTTTAGCATTTAAATTCAAAAGCAAACTAACATCTACCACTCCAGCCTTTATACATTACATTTTGGCTAATTAACTATATTAGAAACATTTCTTATGTTGTACAGCCTATCAATTTACCCAGTTTTAGTCTTACACTGAACAGTTCCTTTAAATGCTTTAAAGAAAACAAATAAATAATAATGGTTAGTTAATTAATTAATTAATTTTATAAATAGCCGCCAGGGAATGCTGAGAGATATAGCTCAATAACAGCCAGAGGGTGGGGGGATTTGTAGTTAGGCTGATGGGAAAGGGGATATTGACATTCATAATAAGCAGTTTTGTTTGTGAGACAATTGAGTTCTCTTTTCAAGTATAGAGACTAACGATTTGGGAAATGATAGGAAACAGCTCCCCCTGCTGTTGGATTTTGTGCAGCTGCATTTGTCTTCTGATCTAAAAAGCAAACTTTAGTATGATAAATAGAACAGCTTTTATAGCTGGTGCTTAAATTCAGCAGCAGAGTTGAGGGGTACCTGAACCTCCACAATTTGCACACACTCAGTACAGCAAGTCCTTCTGTGCATTGGCATATCAAGGATTGTGGGTTGAGGTAGAGTCCTGCTCGGGACCATTTTTTGAAACCCGTACTTGAGCCATACAAGGAACTCAACCCAAACCTGCAAATGTACCCGCATGTTCCCGTTAAACAACCCGCAATAGGCCAACGAAACCACAAGGGATGTCACATTTGAAAATAAAAAACTGGAAGAAGCACAAGTGAGGGTGGGAGGAATCAAGTCTGCACCTATGTTGGGAACCCAGTCAGGTTAACCGCAGACTACCCACAAGGCCAAGGACTCTGGGACGTTTTGCCAAAAACCCGACCACTTTGCGGGTCCAGTTTCTGGGCAGCGCCAGACAGAAATACAGCCATGGTCTATGTTACATGAGAGTGGTCCTGGTTCATAAATCAAAGTTGGTCCCATCTTGAGGGAAAAATCAGATATCTCCAGCCAGTGAGCCTTCAGCTGTTGTTAGACTACAACTCCCTGCCACAATCTTCACCTTACTGGAATGATTATAATACTCCAATAATTGTACAAGACATCTGCATTTGTACATTCACAGCTTTAATCCCTTGAGGGGGCAGATTCAGGTTAAGTGCAGGACTTTCATAGGCCTGGTCCAGTGGTGTAGGTGTCCCCTAGTGCCCCCCCCCTGCCCTGACGCCTGTTACCAGCCGCACCCCTAGTTCTGCTCCCACCAGTAATATACAGTCGAATGAAAAAGTTTAGGAAAAAGTTTAGTTTTGTTTATCGTTGGCTGAGCTTTCAAAGTAGCAACTTCCTTTTAATATATAACATGCCTTATGGAAACAATAGTATTTCAGCAGTGACATAAAGTTTATTGGATTAACAGAAAATATGCATTATAACAAAATTAGACAGGTGCATAAATTTGGGCACCCAACAGAGATATTACATCAATACTTAGTTGAGCTCCTTTTGCAAATGTAACAGCCTCTAGACGCCTCCTAAAGCCTTTGATGAGTGTCTGGATTCTGGATGTGGCTATTTTTGACCATTCGTCCATACAGAATCTCTCCAGTTCAGTTAAATTTGATGGCTGTCAAGCATGGACAGTCTGCTTCAAATCATCCCATAGATTTTCCATGATATTCGAGTCGGGGGACTGTGACGGCCATTCCAGAATATTGTACTTTTCCCTCTGCATAAATGTCTTTGTAGATTTCCAAGTGTGTTTAGGGTCATTGTCTTGTTGGAATATCCAACCCCTGTGTAACTTCAACTTTGTGACTGATGCTTGAACATTATCCTGAAGAATTTGTTGATTCATTTATTGAATTCAACCTCGACTTTAACAAGGGCCCCAGTCCCTGAACTAGTCACACAGCCCCACAGCATGATGGGACCTCCACCAAATGTGACAGTCGGTAGCGGGTGTTTTTCTTGGAATGTGATGTTCTTCTTCCGCCATGCAAATCACTTTTTGTTATGACCAAATAACTCAATTTTTGTCTCATTGGTCCAAAGCACTTTGTTCCAAAATGACTGTGTCTTGTCTAAATGAGCTTTTCCATACAACAAGCGACTCTATTTGTGGCGTGAGTGCAGAAAGGGCTTCTTTCTCATCCCCCTGCCATACACATGTTCATTTATTCTGAATTGTAGAAAATGTACAGATACACCATCGGCAGCAAGATGTTCTTGCAGGTCTTTGGAGTTGATCTTTGGGTTGTCTGTAACATTCTCACAATCCTCCGCATATGCCGCTCCTGTATTTTTCTTGGGCTGCCAGACCTGGGTTTTACAGCAACTGTGCCTGTGGCCTTCCATTTCCTGATTACATTCCTTACAGCTGAAACTGACAGTTTAAACTTCTGAGATAACTTTTTGTAGCCTTCCCCTGAACCATGAAACTGAACAATCTTTGATTTCAGATCTTTTGAGAGTTGCTTTGAGGATCCCATGCTGTCACTCTTCAGAGGAGAGTCAAACAGAAGCACAACTTGCAATTGGTCTCCTTAAATACCTTTTCTCATGATTGGACTCACCTGCCTATGAAGTTCAAGGCTTAACGAGCTAATCCAACCAATTTGGTGTTGCCAGTAATCAGTAATGAGCAGTTACATGCATTCAAATTAGCAAAATTACAAGGGTACCCTCATTTTTTTTTAGTTTCATAAAACTGAATACTGCTTCACTAAAAATCTTTGTTCAGAAAACATCCCAGTACTCAGATGCTCCTAGGAAATGAAAGACATACCACTGTTATCTTTTTTTGTTGAAAGTGGAGTAAATTATTATGCAGGCTGAGAGGGGTTCCCAAACTTTTTCATATGACTGTATATTTATTTACAAATGACTCACAGAAAAGATGGCCGCATATTTTCCTTTCCAACCCCATGATAGGCTGAGTGCAGTTGTAGGCATCTACCCAACTGCGGGTTTATTATTTCTTGGTACCTAATGAATTGCAATGAGCCTGAGCTGTTTGCTTTGGAAAGGCTGAAGCAGTTCATCAGTAGCAGATGCCATTTGGGGATATAGTATTTCTTAATTCATACAATAATTGTTATGCTGGCTGGACCTGCTCGACTGACAAGCGAATACGTGGATTTCAGTCCCACTAGAAATAAATCCGCCCTCCCGTGCCAATGTAAATAAATACAAACTTTAAAGGGCCGTTGTGCCTTCATTTTTTATTCTCTCCCCATGGAAATATTAAGAGTCATTTCTGCACAATTATTTATTATGATGAAAATGTAGCTTGTCATTTCAGCCTTACCCAAACTGCCACTGTCTCATTGGCCACCAGCATTCTTATCAGCAAGCACAGACTCTAAAATGTCATTACCGTTATAAATGGAACACGCCAGGCATTGGATTAGCAGCAACAGACCCTAAGTTTGTTTATAAACTGTACTCTGAGATACTGCATGTATCAGCAGGAACAGCCCCTTAAAGGAGAAGGAAAGCTTCCGAAGCAGTTTATTGTCAATAAATGCACAATAATGCAAGCTATAATACTATATTCACTCTGTAGAATGCTTTACCATACCTGACTAAACAACTCTAGAAGATCCCTCTGTTTGTTTAAGATAGCAGCTGCCATATTAGCTTGGTGTGACATCACTTCCTGCCTGAGTCTCTCCCTGCTCACTCATAGCTTTGGTCTCAGATTACAGCAGGGAGGGGAGGAGGGTCCCCGGTTTTCTCATCTTGGAGGATGTTAAATTGGAAAGTTCATGGAAATAACGAGAAATTCGAACGTTTTCACGAAAAAATTGTAAAATTTGAACATTTTCACCAAAAAATCGTGAAATTCGAATGTTTTCACAAAAAAATTGGGAAATTCGAAAGTTTTCACAAAAAAATCATGAAATCGACCGTTTTCCGAGATTCACGGAAATTCGTGGCAAATTCGTGCCAGGCAAAGTTATTCGCCCATCACTAACCACAAGTGAATTAAAATGCAAAATGTACTCTTGATACAAATTCCTCCTAAACCATCAATCAAAATCAATTTTTCGGTTCATTAGAAGTGTGCTTAGCAGATGCCATACCAATATGGACTGGGAATACACATTTTGTAGACGTGCCATTGCGTTGAGAAGAGAATATTTATCTACTGCAAGATTCATATCATATCCCGTGCCAGATACAACATGTGCCCAGATTCATCAAGCAGCGCTACATTTAGCCTGAAGCATCTTACACTTCATCCTCAAACCCAGTTTGTATGAATGTTCTTGTTTAAAAGAGAACTAAAGCCTAACTATAGAAGTAGCTAGAAATGTTGTACAGTATGGGGCAGATTTTTTTAAATTGGAATTTTGAGTTTATTTTAGTGTAATTCGACTAGGGAATAGTCCAAATTCGAATTGAGTTTAAAAAAAAATTTAAATTTATCATGTACTGTCCCTTTAAGAATTCAAATAAAACTATTCGCCATGGGTGGAGTCGTTTGGTGAACTTCTTTTTTTTTTTTTTGTAGTGAAAAAACTTGAAAAACCTCAATTTGAGTTTGCGGACCGATCCTATTCATCTGAATTTAAAAAATTGGCCGGTATTTTTTTTTGAATTTCGTGTTTATGGGAGTTTTTATAAACTCCCATAAGCTCTAAATTCAACCCTTGATAAATATGCCCCAATGTGTTGTGCTTCTGTACCAGCCCAAGGCAACCACAGCCCTTTAGCAGTAAAGATCTGTGTCTCCAAAGATGCCCCAGTAGCTCCCCATCTTCTTTTCTGCTGATTCACTGCACATGCTCTGTGCTGCTGTCACTTACTGAGCTTAGGGACCCACTCACAATATACAGTACACATAGAATAGAAATGTCACAATATAAGGCTGATTAGTAATTAATACACATAATTACTACATGGCAGCACAGAAACCAGTGCAATTAGCATCAGAATTGAATAATCAGCAAACCTGTAGCATCAGCTTATATTACAGCCAGGGAAGCTCATTTTCTGCTGGATAATTAGTGACGAGCCCTAAGCTTAGCTTCTCAACAGCCAATCAGAGCCCACTGAGCATGTGAGTGTCACAGACACTTTCCAAGATCGTGACCCCCTGTGACAAGTTTGAAGTCCTGGATCATTGCTGCTATTGACAAGCTCAAACTTTAGCCTCGTGCAATAAGTTCACTATATAAAATTTGCCATTTTTAGTTATATTCATTTTTAGGGTTTAGTTCTCCTTTAATGCTGCTTGAAAAGATAAACTTTTTTCAGCATTTCCTACAGCAGCAAATGGCAGGTTGAGGGCTGTAGATGGTGGTAGATGCTCATTCTCGCCAACAGACATTTTGCAGGATAACTAGACCCCCTGTTTATTGTATCCAGAGTCCAGTATAGAACTCACTGTAACCAGTTAGCCTTTAATTGTTTAATTGAATAAGATTAACGGGGCTCCAAGGCTTGTTACAGGAGTCAATTGAATAAATGCAGTGTGAAAAGTGCAAATAAAGTGAGTAGTGATCAGACATTGTACATTGGCTTCTGCAGGGAGTCTTTTGAATAGAGCAATATCTGTGTAGTGTAGAGTTCTATCAGGAAAGAACAAGCATGGAGGAGGCATATAGACATCCCCTAGGGTTGCCACCGGTCCGATTTTAAAGGGGATGCCTTTTTCAAAACATACTGGCAAGTTTCATCAGGTTGAAAACCAGGCAATAGCCCCGTCCCCATCACCACCTGCCCACAAATATCACTAACCTGCCCCCAAAGTCACCATCCCGCCCACTGACATCAAAGAACCCCCCTCTTTGGCGGGATTTGGATTCGGACAAAGATGAAAACCCTAACACGCCCCTCCTGTACCCAAACTTTATGTCATTGCGTCAGACTTTCATTGTGGTGTGAGGACCAAAGCGTTTTTCTTGACACAAGTGTAAGATGCATTTGCACCCGAGGAAAGGTAAATAACCCCCAGTTCTCTTTTTATTTGTTTTTCTATTATGATTTTAAACGGTAAGTAAAGTCTAAAAAAGAATAAGGCTAGAAATGCTGTATCTTGTATACTAAACATAAACATGAACTTACTGCACCACAAGCCTAATCAAATAAATGATTTATGATTTCAAAGTTGGCCACAGGGGGTCACCATCTTGTAACTTTGTTATACATCTTTGCAAGACTAAGACTGTGCACATGCTCAGTGTGGTCTGGGCTGCTTAGGGATCATCATAAATTATCAAAACAGCACAAGTCAAATAATATCTGCCAGAAGCCGATACAACAAGACTGATTAATAATCACAATATACAGACTGCACTGGGTCCTGTGTTGTCATGTAATCTAATGTGGATTTTATAGTTTTTGTATTGTTAAATACAAACTTTCTCCAACTCTGCAGAACCAGTGGCTGCAGCAAAACAATCCTCCAAATAGAATCCCAGTTTATCTGTTTAAATCTGGCTCCATGATCTTTGTCCCTGCAGCTGGAGTTGGAAACAGTAAAAGGGATGTAAAGGCAAAAATAAAATCCAATACAAATCTCTACACAGTCGCCGACTGCTCTACAGGGAAACAAACAAAGCTGCTTGAATTCTGCATGGCTGGGAAGTAAGGCTCCCCCTGCTGTTCATAAGTATGATTGTTTCCCAGCAGAGAAGTTAGGGACTGTCTGACAATTCCTATCAAGTAAATGAAGGGAGAATTTCACTGCATACAGTCAGGTTTCTTATTAAAACGGTAAACATTTTTTAATTATTATATTGGAGATAGGTTTCTTTTTCATTAAAGAAAGTAAAAGTGGGATTTTATTTTTTTGCCTTTACATGCCCTTTAAGTTCATCACTGTTAATATCATACATGCATAACAGGAGCGCTCCCTGCTGTTCTGTCCTCGCAGCCACCGGATAGAAAAGTAAGAGTTTATGTTGCTGATGCAGGAAGCCTCTTTTGATGCTTCTCTGCTCAGTTCTATCGATGAAGATTCAAGAGACACTGACATGTATGGAATAATTCTGACCATAAAATTCCAAACTCAGCCCTAGGCCCCAGGACTGTTAATAAATGGGCAATAGGAATATTTGCCTAGGGGCCAACCATTTAGGGTTGCCACCTTTTTTCCCTCCTGAAAACGGGCAGGAGGCGGGCCGGTGATGTAGTGGGTGGGCCAATGACATAGGGGGCGGGTGACGATGGGTAGGCGGGGCGAGTGATTTCAGGGGCGGGACTGATGACATGGCAATCAGTGATTGGCATGTCATTCACTTCAACTTTACACCTAGGCAGCTCTTCCAAAAACCAGGCTGCCTGGGTGAAATCCGGACAGTTGGTAACCCTACCACCATCTGATATATCACTTGCTATAACTTTTGATTGAAGCATTGCCCAGAAATGTCAAACCCCTAATTTATTTTTTTAAGTTTTCTACCGTAAACTTTTTGGAGGCAGGGGGCTCCGCCAATGAGATCTTTCCCCTCAACCTTAAAACAGTGCTGATTTCTCAAGTATGGGGCCAAAATCACAGCCTTACAACTATGTTTCCTTATTTTGACCTGTAGGAGTTAATCTATGTTATCAAATGCCACCAGAGGGGGGGCCTGGACTGTGGGGTCTGCTTCCTCTATAGCTAATAAAAAGCTCCTCTTCCCCAGCCGCTCTCTCTTACTGGCAAGAAAGGGGGAAACAAGTTGGGGCGGGATGTGGGTGGAGTCGGGTGGGAAGTGGGTGGGGCATAGGCAGGACATGGGCAGTGGAGGGAAGTGGGCGGTAGGATGGGGATCGGAGTGTGCTGGGACAGTCTGAAGATTTTTTTGCAGGGGGGCCCAGCACACTCTAGTTATGCCACTGCATTCATTATATCATATACAGGATGTTTGACATTAGACAGCAACCAAGGCAACAGTTATATATAGTATAAATGGCCGTCAATTAAAAACATGATCACTGAGTCTGCCCGTTGGCCGATGTTAAACAGAAATAATACCCAAGTGAGAGACAATACATTATGTAAAAAAGACCCGACTTTCAAAGTGTATTAAGTGAATCTACTTAAAATCAAGAATAAAAGCAACGAAAACCATACATTTATATTAAAAGCATTATTTTCACCCTTGGGGGGCATTTATTTTGATCCAGGGTGCATGTGCAGGAGGACTAAGGGGCATGAAAGCACCGATAGAGTAGGGACCTAAACAGGTTCTAGAAGTCAACCCTTAGCAGGCCCGGATTTGCGGCAAGGCCGCATAGGCCCGGGCCTTGGGCGGCAAAAAATAGGGGCGGCATGCCGCCCAGCCGCATTATGGGGACGTGTGCGTCCCCGTTCAATTACACCAGCTGCACCGGCGTTTTTTCGCCGGCGCGCTGGGAAGGGGAGGTGTAGGCGGGCGCTATGACCGAGCGGCCGCCTGGTCGGACTGCGCGGCCTAGGGGCGGCCGGCAATGAAATCTGGCGCTGACCCTTAGGGGCAGCTTTACTAAGGTTCGAATGGTAAATTTGAATTTTCAAAAAAAATCACAACCATCAATTCGAATTTGAATGTGAGATTTATCACATCTCGACCATGGAAACAATTCATGTAGAAGTCAATGGCAGAGGTCCCTTGAACTATTTGAAGATGTTAATAGAAGCGATGAGTCAAATTTTTGCCAAGTTTCAATTTAATTACCCTCATATAGGGGAGAAAAAAAATGTTGACACCCAAAGGTCGAGTTTTTTTCAGATGAAAACTCAATTTGAGTTTGATTCGAGTTTTCAGGTTGGGACTATTCGATCACATTTTAGATGTTCTAATTTTTTCATAAATAACATACCATTGGAATTGTGAATAGAATTTATTAGAGTTTAAAAAAATTCACATTACTTTAAAATTTGACCTTTAATAAATAACCCCTTTGGCGTTCCAGATATCAACCCAACCCTAACCCTAGCCACAATTCTTGAGCCGCTGGAGCAGTAGTTCCCATACTTTTCTAATGCAAGGTCTGCTTTAAGTGATGTTGTCCCATGAGGATCTACATCCATAAAAGCATTGTTAGCATTCTGTTCCATGGAAAAGATTACTTAAATACTGATTTATGAGAAAATGTATATTGTTATATTTATCAAACAACTATTCCTTAGGTAACCTTAACTTTATAAATATCTGAATGAAAAGAATGAAACAGGAGGGTGATTTAGACATTGTCTTGAGATCTACTGATCAGTAGCTAAAGGTCTACTGGTAGATCCCGATCTACCTTTTGGGCAGCCTTGTGCTGGAGCAATGTTAGTTGTAATTTACAAAAACTGTTGCATGTCATGTGACTCCATTTCACAACTCATTACTTGCTTTGAAACAACACACATAGTGATGGGTGAATTTGCGCCGTTTCGCGAAACGGCGAAAAATTCGCGAAACGGCGCCAGCGTCTCGTTTTTGACACCGGCGCCGGTTTTTCTTACGCCGGTGCCCGTTTTTGACGCCGGCGTCCATTTTTTCTGAAACTTTTTTTTTGACGCCGGCGAATTTTTGCCGCGAATTTTCGCGGGCGTTTCGCGAATTTATTCGCTGGCGGCGAATCGCGCAAATTCGCCCATCACTAAACACACACTTTTGGATCTTAGTAGATATATATACAAACAGCACAAAGCCAATCTCCACAATGTATACAGTACACCAAAATGTACAGACGGTGGTTTCCAACTAGCTGTAGTTTTAAAAAGCTCTGTTATATAACATTAAATAAAGCAAAGACAACTATTTATGAAAATATGGAGGAATAAAATGTAAAGAGGAAACAGCAAAAACCCTGTGATGATAAAGTTTACTCTTGCTCTGTACAGTATGATACACTGTGATCAAAAATGAGTATTGGATGGCCTTGTACCTGGATCAGTAGAGCTGCCAATCATTGACCAGGGAGTTGCGTTACCACTGCCTGAAGAAGCAAGGCCATGCTGTGTCCTCCAGGATAAAGGGTAGGGTGCTGGAAAATACAAACATGTAACAAGTATTACAGCATATTTGAGATTGACTAGTACTCTCTCAATTAATTCAGTTGTCTAACTAGGGTAAAGCCTTGAATAATGCAGTTCTGTGCCTGTGTCTAATCAAGTGTTTGTGAGGAGTAGCTTATCTGTTTAAGGAAAATAACTCATTAGTAAGAAAGGAGAAGTGAGTGAACTTAGAAGAAATTAAGGGAGCTGCAAACTTGTTATACATTAATGAGAATAGATTTATCCAAAGAAGTAATAGATTCAAGAATAAGAGTAGAAGTCACGCCTCATGCATGAAGTTAGTATGGGCAATTACAAAATAGAAATACAGGTATGGTACCTGCTATCCAGTATTCCTGGGACCTGGGGTTTTCCGGATCTCCATACCGTAATTGTACTAGAAAATAATTTAAACATTAAATAAACCCAATAGGATTGTTTAGTCTCCAATAAGTATTAATTACATCTAAGTTAGAATCAAGTACAAAAAACTGTTTCAATTTTATAGAGAAAAAGAAAATCATTTTTATAAATTTGCATTACAGGTATGAGACCTGTTATCCAGAATGCTTAGGACCTTGGGCTTTCCGGATAATGGACCTTTCCATAATTTGGATCTTCTTACCTTAAATCTACTAGAAAATAATTTAAACATTAAATAAACCCAATAGGCTGGTTTTGCTTCCAATAAGGATTAATTATATCTTAGTTTGGATCAAGTACAAGCTACTGTTTTATTATTACACAGAAAAAGGAAATTATTTTTAAAAATGTGGATTATTTGGATAAAATGCAGTCTATGGGAGATGGCCTTTCCGTAATTCGGAACTTTCTGGTTAATGGGTTTCCGGAATAACGGATCCTATACCTGTATTTGATTACAATGGAGCCTATGATCCGGTTAGGGATACAACTGATTGTAAAAACTTTTGCCCTATTTCAGTTCTGAATCTAGATGTGAAATTATTAGCCAACGTCTTAGCTTTAAGGTTAAACAAATATCTCCATACCCTGATCTATAAGGATCAGAGTTCATACTGGGGCAACAGGTGACGGATAACATCTGTAGGGTTTTCAATTTAATTAGATAGCAAAAACCCAAGACGCTCCCTCCATCTGGAGAAAGCATCTGATACTACATCTTGGACATTTCTTTTTGAGGTTCTAGACAAATATGGTTTTCCTTCCCCATTTCTTAATGTTATCTCTGCTTTGTACAATTCAAATAAAGCACATGGGTTTTATGTCACCTAGGTTCACAATAGGCTGGGGCACACGGCAGGGGTGCTCATTGTCTCCACCGCTGTTTGCCCTAGCCATAGAGCTGCTTGCCATTGCTATAAGAATGCACAATAAAGTTTCAGAAGTCAAGGTTGGGCAAATTGATTATCAAGGTATTTTATATGTCGATAACAAACTACTGTCTCCTCTCCCTTAAGCATATGATGCTCTGAATGAGTTGGCCACCATGTCATGCTTGAAAACAGAGGCTATACTAAGAACTTTTGAATGTACATTTAATATTTGTTATTAATTCCAAGATATTAAGGGATACATATACTGTTAATATGAATTTGTTTTGTTCCACCAGTCTGACCACCAAGTAGTCAAGGAAGTTGTCAGGAGAAAGAAAGAGGCTGCTCTGATGTTCTTCTGCTTAGGAAAGGTTTGAGAAAGGTTTCTAATTTTTTTCCTAACCAGAAGAACATCAGAGCAGCCTCTTTCTCCTGACAACTTCCTTGACTACTTGGTGGTCACTGTTGTAACAAAATGAATTTATATAAACAGTGCATGTATCCTTTAATATCTTGGAATGAATAAAAAACAAATAATGAATGTAGATTGCAAACATTCTTTGAATAGCACCCTCATCAATTTTACATTCACTTATTTTTAAGGTTTACTTATCCTTTAAGTATGGTATCTTCTTGGAGTAAACTACAATTATCTTGGCTAGGCAGGGCAAATGTCCTAAAGATGTCTGCTCTCCCCCACTTACTATGTTTGATTAGGACTCTTATGTTACTCCACCAGCTCAACTTTGGCCCTAGGGTGAAATGATTGCATTTGCCGATATTGCCCTCAAGGTCGGCATATCAGAGAAAGATCTGTTTTTGGCACCAAAAATGTGGGCCTTTATATATATATATAGCCAACCTAGATCTGTCATAATCACACACACACTAGAAAGTATTCAAAAATATGTTGGAAATCAAAATAAGTCACTGAAGCAATGTTGTTGATGGTCGTGTTTCCAAAATAATGGTAAAATGCAAGAAATATCCGAAGATAAATGAACTCTGTTCCATGCTGGAGTTAAAAATGTCCATAATTTCTCTCAGGGACAAACAGGCGTTTTACAAATTAACCCTTTAAGTGCCACAGAACGTAGAATCTACGTTCTGTGGATCAAAGGACCAAAGTGCCACAGATCGTAGATTCTACGTTCTGCAGCACTTCCGGGTTTGCGAGCGGAGGAGCGGCTGTTAGAGCCGCTCGCTCCGCTCTTTCACGATCCCCTGCCCCTAGACAACGAGCAGAGCAGGGGATCGTGTGGCCCCTGGGGCGCGATCGCCCAGGGGCCCCAAAGCAGCAGCAGGGACGCGTTTCCTATGCGTCCTGCTGCTGCCTGCGCCGCACTTCCGCCCAGCTCCGCCCCCACATGGCTGATGATCGTTGGAGCTGGAGATCTGCTGCGTGGGACCCTTTCTGATCGATCTGCAGCATCTACCCCAGGTAAGTGTAACATTTACACACACAAAAACACACAAACACACCAACACACACTTATTACAGTAATATACACTTACATTCACACTTACACACACTCACACATAGATTTTTGGGGATTGGGGGGGTCACACACACTCACAGCACCCATGTACACTTGCACACGCGCACATGCGCAAATAACATGCAATTTACCCGTTGTGCACACGCATATGTACATATATGGCTTTGTGGCTTTTTTTTTTTTTTTTCTTATCGCATCGTCTCTTTTTGGGCTAAAAAAAATGTTTTATTGCCGTTCGAATAGCGTATTCGCTAACCGTACTGTGCAATAGCTTTTGTATGTTATTTTGGTGGTTATATTGCAATTTTGGGTATTTTGGTGCATTTTTAGCCATTTTATTGAATTTTTAGCCATTTTATTGCATTTTCAGCTCTGCATTTGTGTTGTTCACTTGTTTCTGCCCGTATAATCGATTTGGCCCAGCTAAAATATTCAAACGGTAATTCTGGTGGCCGATTACACTAGTGTGAAAAAAAAAGCATTGATTTTTGTGGTTTTATTAGTTTTTGGTGATTTATTTGCATTTCACACTGTTCTGTGTTATTTTGTTTTGCCTATGTAAATTTTATCTACTATATATCCATTTGGGGGTCTCTGTGCGCCACATAGTTTGGTATATCTATGCATATTGGGCATCAAAGTGTTCAGTAGACCCCTGTCATTCATATTTAGGATGTTTTATGCTGATACGTTACGAAATGTGGGGCACATAATGGGGTAAAATTCAAGCTTTGTGACGATTTTCAGAAATTTGATAAAAACCGTTATGTTCAGCATTGCTTTGCAGTTTGGCAGTTTGCTGTAGAAACACTTATTTACCCATTTTGGATTCGTCAGAATGTGTACTTTCTGAAAATATATGGTTTTCTGGGGTCTCTGTACTGTTAGGGGGGTCTAATGTCGCATAATACACACACCAGGTGCTTATATTGCAGCAGCCAGCGCGTCAGCTGTGAAAATGTCTATACATATTGTCATTTGGGGGTCTCTGTGCGCAACATAGTTTGGTATATCTATGCATATTGGGCATCAAAGTGTTCAGTAGACCCCTGGCGCTCATATTTAGGATGTTTTATGCTGATAAGCTACGAAATGTGGGGCATATAATGGGGTAGAATTCAAGCTTTGTGACGATTTTCAGAAATTTGATAAAAACCGTTATGTTCAGCATTGCTTTGCAGTTTGGCAGTTTGCAGTAGAAACACTTATTTACCCATATTGGATTCGTCAAAATGTGTACTTTCTGAAAATATATGGTTTTCTGGGGTCTCTGTGCTGTTAGGTGGTCTAATGTCGCATAATACACACACTGGGTGGTTATATTGCAGCAAGCCAGCGCGTCAGCCGTGAAAATGTCTATACATATTGTCATTTGGGGGTCTCTGTGCGCCACATAGTTTGGTATATCTATGCATATTGGGCATCAAAGTGTTCAGTAGACCCCATGCGCTCATATTTAGGATGTTTTATGCTGATAAGTTACGAAATGTGGGGCATATAATGGGGTAAAATTCAAGCTTTGTGACGATGTTCAGAAATTTGATAAAAACCGTTACGTTCAGCATTGCTTTGCAGTTTGACAGTTTGCAGTAGGAACACATATTTACCCATATTGGATTCGTCAAAATGTGTACTTTCTGAAAATATATGGTTTTCTGGGGTCTCTGTACTGTTAGGGGGGTCTAATGTCGCATATTACACACACCAGGTGCTTGTATTGCAGCAGCCAGCGCGCATCAGCCGTGAAAATGTATACACTATTGTCATTTGGGGGTCTCTGTGCGCCACATAGTTTGGTATATCTATGCATATTGGGCATCAAAGTGTTTAGTAGACCCCTGGCGTTCATATTCAGGATGTTTTATGCTGATAAGTTACGAAATGTGGGGCATATAATGGGGTAAAATTCAAGCTTTGTGACGATTTTCAGAAATTTGATAAAAACCGTTACGTTCAGCATTGCTTTGCAGTTTGACAGTATGCAGTAGGAACACATATTTACCCATATTGGATTCGTCAGAATGTGTACTTTCCGAAAATATATGGTTTTCTGGGGTCTCTGTACTGTTAGGGGGGTCTAATGTCGCATATTAGACACACCGGGTGCTTATATTGCAGCAGCCAGCGCGCGTCAGCCGTGAAAATGTATACACTATTGTCATTTGGGGGTCTCTGTGCGCCACATAGTTTGGTATATCTATGCATATTGGGCATCAAAGTGTTCAGTAGACCCCTGGCGTTCATATTCAGGATGTTTTATGCTGATAAGTTACGAAATGTGGGGCATATAATGGGGTAAAATTCAAGCTTTGTGACGATTTTCAGAAATTTGATAAAAACCGTTATGTTCAGCATTGCTTTGCAGTTTGGCAGTTTGCAGTAGAAACACTTATTTACCCATATTGGATTCGTCAGAATGTGTACTTTCTGAAAATATATGGTTTTCTGGGGTCTCTGTACTGTTAGGTGGTCTAATGTCGCATAATACACACACACCGGGTGGTTATATTGCTGCAGCCAGCGTGTCAGCCGTGAAAATGTCTATACATATTGTCATTTGTGGGTCTCTGTGCGCCACATAGTTTGGTATATCTATGCATTTTGGGCATCAAAGTGTTCAGTAGACCCCTGGCGCTCATATTTAGGATGTTTTATGCTGATAAGTTACGAAATGTGGGGCATATAATGGGATAAATTTCAAGCTTTGTGACGATTTTCAGAAATTTGATAAAAACTGTTACGTTCAGCATTGCTTTGCAGTTTGACAGTTTGCAGTAGGAACACATATTTACCCATTTTGGATTCGTCAGAATGTGTACTTTCTGAAAATATATGGTTTTCTGGGGTCTCTGTACTGTTAGGGGGGTCTAATGTCGCATATTACACACACCGGGTGCTTATATTGCAGCAGCCAGCGTGCGTCAGCCGTGAAAATGTATATACACTATTGTCATTTGGGGGTCTCTGTGCGCCACATAGTTTGGTATATCTATGCATATTGGGCATCAAAGTGTTCAGTAGACCCCTGGCGTTCATATTCAGGATGTTTTATGCTGATAAGTTACGAAATGTGGGGCATATAATGGGGTAAAATTCAAGCTTTGTGACGATTTTCAGAAATTTGATAAAAACCGTTACGTTCAGCATTGCTTTGCAGTTTGACAGTTTGCAGTAGGAACACATATTTACCCATATTGGATTCGTCAGAATGTGTACTTTCTGAAAATATATGGTTTTCTGGGGTCTCTGTACTGTTAGGTGGTCTAATGTCGCATAATACACACACCGGGTGGTTATATTGCAGCAGCCAGCGCGTCAGCCGTGAAAATGTCTATACATATTGTCATTTGGGGGTCTCTGTGCCCCACATAGTTTGGTATATCTATGCACATTGGGCATCAAACTGTTTAGTAGACCCCTATGTTTATATTTAGGATGCTTTATGCTGGTAATGATACATGGACAATACGATGCTGGAAAGTTGAAGCTTTGAGGCAATTTTCAAAATATTTTACCAAAACCGCCAAATTTGGCAAAGCCTTGCGACTCAGTAGTTTGGGGCAGAAAGGCATGGGTACCCATTTTAGATTCTGTATAATGTGTACTTTCCAAAAATATATGGGTTTGGGGGTAAACATATATTTCTGTGTTTTTACCCCACAAAAATGCAGTCAATGTGTTGATTTTTCATTAGCTGAAGTTACCCACAGGACTATTTGTATGCGCTAACTTCATTTTGGGGCCTCTAACTGCCATATACTTTGGTAAACCTATGCACAGTGGGCACCAAACTGTTTGGAAGACCCCTGGCAATCATATTTAGGGTGTTTTTTTTTGGTGCGTAACGATACGTGGGTGATATGGTGCTGAGAAGTTGAAGCTTTGAGGCAATTTTCAGATATTTCACCAAAACCGACAATTGTGGGAAAGCCTTGCGACTCAGTAGTTTGGAGCAGAAAGGCATGGGTACCCATTTTAGATTCGGTAGAATGTGTACTTTCCAAAAATATATGGGTTTGGGGGGTAAACATATATTTCTGTGTTTTTACCCCACAAAAATGCAGTCAATGTGTTGATTTTTCATTAGCTGAAGTTACCCACAGGACTATTTGTATGCGCTAACTTCATTTTGGGGCCTCTAACTGCCATATACTTTGGTAAACCTATGCACAGTGGGCACCAAACTGTTTGGAGGACCCCTGGCAATCATATTTAGGGTGTTTTTTTTTGGTGCGTAACGATACATGGGTGATATGGTGCTGAGAAGTTGAAGCTTTGAGGCAATTTTCAGATATTTCACCAAAACCGACAATTGTGGGAAAGCCTTGCGACTCAGTAGTTTGGAGCAGAAAGGCATGGGTACCCATTTTAGATTCGGTAGAATGTGTACTTTCCAAAAATATATGGGTTTGGGGGGTAAACATATATTTCTGTGTTTTTACCCCACAAAAATGCAGTCAATGTGTTGATTTTTCATTAGCTGAAGTTACCCACAGGACTATTTGTATGCGCTAACTTCATTTTGGGGCCTCTAACTGCCATATACTTTGGTAAACCTATGCACAGTGGGCACCAAACTGTTTGGAGGACCCCTGGCAATCATATTTAGGGTGTTTTTTTTTTGGTGCGTAACGATACATGGGTGATATGGTGCTGAGAAGTTGAAGCTTTGAGGCAATTTTCAGATATTTCACCAAAACCGACAATTGTGGGAAAGCCTTGCGACTCAGTAGTTTGGAGCAGAAAGGCATGGGTACCCATTTTAGATTCGGTAGAATGTGTACTTTCCAAAAATATATGGGTTTGGGGGGTAAACATATATTTCTGTGTTTTTACCCCACAAAAATGCAGTCAATGTGTTGATTTTTCATTAGCTGAAGTTACCCACAGGACTATTTGTATGCGCTAACTTCATTTTGGGGCCTCTAACTGCCATATACTTTGGTAAACCTATGCACAGTGGGCACCAAACTGTTTGGAGGACCCCTGGCAATCATATTTAGGGTGTTTTTTTTTGGTGCGTAACGATACATGGGTGATATGCTGCTGAGAAGTTGAAGCTTTGAGGAAATTTTCAGATATTTCACCAAAACCGACAATTGTGGGAAAGCCTTGCGACTCAGTAGTTTGGAGCAGAAAGGCATGGGTACCCATTTTAGATTCGGTAGAATGTGTACTTTCCAAAAATATATGGGTTTGGGGGGTAAACATATATTTCTGTGTTTTTACCCCACAAAAATGCAGTCAATGTGTTGATTTTTCATTAGATGAAGTTACCCACAGGACTATTTGTATGCGCTAACTTCATTTTGAGGCCTCTAACTGCCAGATACTTTGGTAAACCTATGAACAATGGCCACCAAACTGTTTGGAGGAACCCTGGCAATCATATTTAGGGTGTTTTTTCTTGGTGCGTAACGATACATGGGTGATATGGTGCTGAGAAGTTGAAGCTTTGAGGCAATTTTCAGATATTTCACCAAAACCGACAATTGTGGGAAAGCCTTGCGACTCAGTAGTTTGGAACAGAAAGGCATGGGTACCCATTTTAGATTCTGTAGAATGTGAACTTTCCAAAAATATATGGGTTTTGGGGGGTAAACATATATTTCTGTGTTTTTACCCCACAAAAATGCAGTCAATGTGTTGATTTTTCATTAGCTGAAGTTACCCACGGGACTGTTTGTATGCGCTAACTTCATTTTGGGGCCTCTAAATGCCAGATACTTTGGTAAACTTATGAACAATGGCCACCAAAATGTTCAGAGGAACCCTGGCAATCATATTTAGGGTGCTTTTTCTTAGTACGTAATGATACATGGGTGATATGGTGCTGAGAAGTTGAAGCTTTGAGGCAATTTTCAGATATTTCACCAAAACCGACAATTGTGGGAAGGCCTTGCGACTCAGTAGTTTGGAGCAGAAAGGCATGGGTACCCATTTTAGATTCTGTAGAATGTGTACTTTCCAAAAATATATGGGTTTTGGGGGGTAAACATATATTTCTGTGTTTTTACCCCACAAAAATGCAGTCAATGTGTTGATTTCTCATTAGATGAAGTTACTCACGGGACTGTTTGTATGCGCTAACTTCATTTTGGGGCCTCTAAATGCCAGATACTTTGGTAAACTTATGAACAATGGCCACCAAAATGTTCAGAGGAACCCTGGCAATCATATTTAGGGTGCTTTTTCTTAGTACGTAATGATACATGGGTGATATGGTGCTGGGAAGTTGAAGTTTTGAGGCAATTTTCAGATATTTCACCAAAACCGACAATTTTGGGAAAGCCTTGCGACTCAGTAGTTTGGAGCAGAAAGGCATGGGTACCCATTTTAGATTCTGTAGAATGTGTTCTTTCCAAAAATATATGGGTTTGGGGGGTAAACATATATTTCTGTGTTTTTACCCCACAAAAAATGCAGTCAATGTGTTGATTTCTCAGTAGCTGAAGTAAAGTCCTGAACAATTTGGATGCGCTAACTTCATATTTGTGTCTCTAAATGCCAGATACTTTGGTAAACCTATGCATAATGGATATCAAACTGTTCAGTGGACCCCTGGCAATCATATTTCAGGTGCTTTTTCTTGGTACGTAATATAGTTTGGGATATGCGGAGCAGCAAAATAAAACCTTTGAAATGATTTTTCAAAATTTTGAATTTTATTTTGAAAAACCGCTATGTTCAGACAAGCTTTTCTGTTTGGTAGTTGGGAGTAGAGAGACATAGTTACCCATTTTGTAATCGGCAGAATGTGTACTTTTCAAAAATGTATGGTTTTCTGGGGTAAACCTATGGTTTCAGGATTTTTTGCCTTGGAATCTAAAGCATGCCGTTTTCTGCCTTAGTGCTTTCAAAATTCAGTAATATACTGCCGGGAGTTTTTGCTGTACAGAAATCCTAAATCTCCCTAAAACTATACATATCTGGTATTGGCACGTTCGAGAGACATAAGGCTTTCCAAATCAGTTGGATTTTCATCTGTAAAATGAAATATTTTTCTGGTATAAATTGATATACAATGAAAAATGGTAATTTTTCATTTTTTTTTGTTATTTAGCACTATAAATTTTTTTGCACAGGTGGAAATACATGAAAACTCAGGCAGATTTAGAAAGCTCAGTTTCTACCGAAAAAAACAATGTATAGTTTTCCTAGGTAAACTATAGGTTTCCCCTCAGAAAATGCCCCTAAAGTGAGAGAGCACAAAATGCTTAAAAACGGCTGGCATTTCGCGTAACCAAAATGTGAAATTCTGCTGGCACTTAAAGGGTTAAAAAACCACAAGGGTTGTTGGTATGACTTCACCTCCTCTGTGCCTTTCCTAAGGCCTAATGCAATTTGAAAATGGAATATTATCATCCAGAAGCTGTGAGACGGGTAATGACATCCAAGTAGAAACCTTCTGGAATCTACATCTGTCAGGCGCTTGCAGTTCCAATTTTCCAATACATAATACATGATCGAATGTTGACGTTTCAGGGAAAATAAAAACAATTCTCAGAGTAGAATAAAAACATCTATTGAGTGATGTTTCTATCAGAATGCCAACACAGCCTGAACTGATTTATATTGCTGCAAAGGGAATGCTCTAAAGGAGACAATGTATAATTTAAATAACGGACATCTCTCTGTATAACTTGGGAAACATCGCAATATGACTTTTGGGAACACAGTGCCTTTATTTAGTGTGCTGGCTAATGATGAGGGAATCTGTCCCGTTTTGCTTTGCCGAAAAATATGTGAAACTGTGAAAAGTTTGCGAAACAACGAAAATTTCACAAAACACATTAAAGTCAATGTGTGTTTTTTATGAGCACGACAATTTTTCTTGCTCCAAATGCATTAAAGTCAATGGGCATTTTTTCTTATGGCGACTTTTTGTCCTAATGCATTAAAGGCAATGGGTGTTTTTTATTATGGCGACTTTTTTGTCCTAATACATTAAAATCAATGGGCATTTTTTCTTATGGCGACTTTTTGTCCTAATACATTAAAGTCAATGGGCATTTTTTCTTATGGCGACTTTTTTGTCCTGATACATTAAAATCAATGGGCATTTTTTCTTATGGCGACTTTTTTGTCCTAATACATTAAAATCAATGGGCATTTTTTCTTATGGCGACTTTTTTGTCCTAATGCATTAAAGTCAATGGGCATTTTTTCTTATGGCGACTTTTTTGTCCTAATACATTAAAATCAATGGGCATTTTTTCTTATGGCGACTTTTTTGTCCTAATGCATTAAAATCAATGGGCATTTTTTCTTATGGCGACTTTTTTGTCCGAATACATTAAAGTCAATGGGCATTTTTTTCTTATGGCGACTTTTTTGTCCTAATGCATTAAAGTCAATGGGCATTTTTTCTTATGGCGACTTTTTTGTCCTAATACATTAAAATCAATGGGTATTTTTTCTTATGGCGACTTTTTTGTCCTAATGCATTAAAATCAATGGGCATTTTTTCTTATGGCGACTTTTTTGTCCGAATACATTAAAGTCAATGGGCATTTTTTTCTCATGGCGACTTTTTTGTCCTAATACATTAAAGTCAATGGGCATTCTTTCTTATGGCGACTTTTTTGTCCTAATACATTAAAATCAATGGGCATTTTTTCTTATGGCGACTTTTTTGTCCTAATACATTAAAGTCAATGGGCATTTTTTTCTCATGGCGACTTTTTTGTCCTAATACATTAAAGTCAATGGGCATTTTTTCTCATGGCAACTTTTTTGTCCTAATACATTAAAGTCAATGGGAATTTTTTCTCATGGTGACTTTTTTTTCCTAATACATTAAAGGGATACTGTCATGGGAAAAAAATTTTTTTTCAAAATGAATCAGTTAATAGTGCTGCTCCAGCAGAATTCTGCACTGAAATCCATTTCTCAAAAGAGCAAACAGATTTTTTTATATTCAATTTTGAAATCTGACATGGGGCTAGACATTTTGTTAATTTCCCAGCTGCCCCGGTCATGTGACTTGTGCCTGCACTTTAGGAGAGAAATGCTTTCTGGCAGGCTGCTGTTTTTCCTTCTCAATGTAACTGAATGTGTCTCAGTGGGACATGGGTTTTTGCTATTGAGTGTTGTTCTTAGATCTACCAGGCAGCTGTTATCTTGTGTTAGGGCTAGTCCACACGGGGAGATAGCCACGCGTTTGCGGTCGCGGCTACAAAGCGCCGCGCCAGTCGCCGCGACCGGCGCAGGCAACAGTTTTGTATGGGCGCCTATGTAAAAACGCCTGTGCTAACCACACGAGGCGATGCGCTTTTCAACAGTCGCCTGAAAAAGCCTGGCGAGGCATTTTCAGGCGACTGTTGAAAAGCGCATCGCCTCGTGTGGTTAGCACAGGCGTTTTTACATAGGCGCCCATACAAAACTGTTGCCTGCGCCGGTCGCGTCGACTGGCGCGGCGCTTTGTCGCCGCGACCGCAAACGCGTGGCTATCTCCCCGTGTGGAATAGCCCTTAGGGAACTGCTATCTGGTTACCTTCCCATTGTTCTTGTGTTTGGCTGCTGGGGGGGAAAAGGGAGGGGGTGATATCACTCCAACTTGCAGTACAGCAGTAAAGAGTAACTGAAGTTTATCAGAGCACAAGTCACATGACTTGGGGCAGCTGGGAAATTGACAAAATGTCTAGCCCCATGTCAGATTTCAAAATTGAATATAAAAAAATCTGTTTGCTCTTTTGAGAAATGGATTTCAGTGCAGAATTCTGCTGGAGCAGCACTATTAACTGATTCATTTTGAAAAAAACGTTTTTTCCCATGACCGTATCCCTTTAAAGTCAATGGGCATTTTTTCTTATGGCGACTTTTTTGTCCTAATAAAGTCAATGGGCATTTTTTCTTATGGCGACTTTTTTGTCCTAATGCATTAAGTCATTGGGCGTTTTTTCTAGGCAAATTTTTTGTCGGTGAATTTTCGCGAAAAAATCTGCACATGCCGAAATTCTAAATTTCATCGCAAATCCATGGCTGGTGAATAAAAATCATCACTAGTGCTGGCCCATCAACAGGGCATCTATGAGATCCCACTGCATAATGTCACTGAAAATGTGTTTTTGTTCCCAGAATTTAAGAGCATTTAGCCAACATATACACAGAAAGGAATGAGTCACAACAATAGTCATCATACCCACATATGGCTTTGGGAATTTTTATTTCTGAAACTCAGACCTGACCCTCAATTTGCACCTGCACCACCACTTGCATAGACTCACTACCGGCAGCACCCCTGTTGGCATTACATATGGTTAAAGGGCATGTAAAGGCAAAAAAATAAAATCACATTTTTACTTTCTTTAATGAAAAAGAAACCTATCTCCAATATACTTTAATTAAAAAATGTGTACCGTTTTTATAAGAAACCTGACTGTATGAAGTGAAATTCTCCCTTCATTTACTGCTGTGGATAGGAATTGTCAGACAGTCCCTAACTGCTCTGCAGGGAAACAATCATACTTATGAACAGAAACCCCCGCCTTACTTCCCAGCCATGCAGAACTCAAGCAGCTTTGTTTATGATAATCCCTAAGCAGCCCAGACCACACTGAGCATGTGCACAGTCTTAGTCTTGCAAAGATGTTTAACAAAGTTACAAGATGGTGACTCGCTGTGGCCAACTTTGAAAGCATAAATTAATTGTTTGATTAGGCTTGTGGTGCAGTAAGTTCATGTTTATATTTAGTATACAACATACAGCATTTCTAGTCTTACTCTATTTTTGACTTTACATGCCCTTTAAGGCAGGTCGTGCACCAGGAGAAGTAGCACGCCAAGGGCACACCCCCAAATGTACATAGAACAGAGGAGATAATGTCGTTGAATCAAAACAAGAGGCGAACTAGCTTGACATATTTTTTACCAAAAACCAACCCATAAAATGGTAAGGAGCCCCAGTTTTCCTGCAACCATCCTGCTTGCTGAGTATTACCCTGGGTACCCAATCCAATGTGGGATTCTGCTTTTGGTTTCCTCCTACATTCCAAAATATCCAGCAGGTTAATAAACTTTTTTTTTTTTTTTTACATTTGAATGTGGCTCCTGAGTAAAAACGTTTGGGGACCCCTGGTGTAGAGAGTGATATTCTGAGACAAATATTCTTTAATCATTTGGTTTATTTTATTATAATGGAGTGTATGGGAGAACTGCAGCTTTCTGGATAATGGGTTTCCGGATAAGGGATTCCATACCTGTATTGTACAGCCCCTAAATATTTTCAATCTTTTAATCTTTTTAAACTGAATACTGACATTAATGCATGTGCAAAGAGTGGAACATTCACACACACACGCATAATGGCAAATAAAGCTATATTTCAAGTATGACAAGCAGATGTATCCCCAGTTTTCCAAAAATAACAGCGATTCTATCATTATAATTGCCGCAGTCCTCCTGTATTTATAATCAGCACCAACCATTGGAATCCCATCATGTAATGCACAGCAGAAAGTCTATGCCATGAAGCCTAATTGATCTTGTTATTAGGGATAATGTCTCATACCACTACATCATATTGTAGGAAGGATAGGCAGGTGTTGTTTTCCATCAGTTTTAAATACGATCCATTATACGCTGACAGTTAGTAGATGACAGCTAGAGGAACTATTGGGTCAGGTCAGTTAGGCTGTTCCAAGGTAGATCTGTCACATTGCCAGAATGACAATACTATAAATCATAAGAAGACAAAGTAGTCATGGGAATGACTAGAGGAAGATAGAATTAACCATTATTTAGAGGAATCCTACGAAAACAGACATAAAATCAGACAAATACGCTCCCAATCTTGTGCATAGTTCTGCCTTACCACCCAGCGGCTCTGGTGGATACTGATGTTCTAATAAATTCACCAGTCACAAAATTAACGGGAAATTTCCACATTTCTACGCCGGCGAATAAATTCGCAAATCTCCCATGAAAATTTGCCTGTGTCAAAAAAATTTGGAAAATTTGCTTGCGTCACAAATCACCGCGCATCAACACTATTCAGATGCCCATTGACTTTAAAAGGCAGTGTCAAATTTGACACGGGTGTCAATTTAGATTTTTTATTTTTTTGCCTTTTCGCAGATTTTGCGGGAAATTTGCGAATTTTGCGGCAAAGTGAAATGGGAGACATTCGCCCATCACTGCTGGTGGAATATAAGCAGGTTATTCATCAAATGTCAAATTTCAAATTTATGTGAATTTTTATTAGCTCTAATAAATTCGATTTGTACTCACAACTCGAATGGGAGGTGGGACCCCTTCCATTGACTTATACATGAACTCGGCAGGTTTTAGGTGGCGAACTATTGATTTAGAGCTGTTTCCAGGGTCAAGGTGTGATAAATCTCACATTCAAGTGCAAATTCGAGTTGGTGGTTAAATTTGAAGTTGTGAGTTTTGACCAAAACATTTTTTGAAAATGCAAATTTACCATTCGAACCTTAATAAATCTGCCCCTGAAGGTGGCCATAGACGCAAAGATCCGCTCATTTGGCAACATCACCAAACGAGCGGATCTTTCCCCGATATGCCATTAACGAGCATGGCTATGTCGGGGTTAATCTGATTGTTTGGCCGTATGGCCGAACGATCCGATCACGATGTGCCATGGGCTCCCGTGGGATCGTCGGGTCAAAATCAAACCTGACCGATCGACCAATCGGCCGATCGCCGCCGGACGAAAGATGTCGGCACACGCCACACACGATCCGAAAATCATACGAATCCTCGATTCGTACGATAGGATCTGTGTGTCTATGGCCGCCTTTAGTGTTATCAAATGCTGTGTAATAGAGCTATAAGCCAGAGACTTCCATATATCACAAGGCGTTACAGTCCTGATGTTCATATTCAAAAAGGGCTGGGGTTTCCTTAAAACAAGAAGGGTTCAAGGCAGATCAGGGTGGAAAAATAAGAGGTCTTCTAGGAAAGCTGTGAGGATAACTAGAAATGTCCTGATTCAGTAACTGATTTCTATTCTTGGCCAATACAAATGTAAAGGTAACGTTTTTAGGGTGTGTCTTCCACTCATCATGTGTATGTATATATATATATATATATATTATTTTTTTTTAGTGCTATTTATGTACAGCAGAACAATAACTATAGACCAAACAGGGGGTCATTACAATAAATAAAAACAAATACAAAGTACAATTGCATTAAAGGTTAAGAGCTAGGTGTCAGAGAGACAAGAAGAAGCTTCCTGTCCCGTAGAGCTTACAATCTATAGTATATGATAATCAAATGGGGCTCTATCTATCAGTTTGTAGAACTCCACAAAGCATTACAGGCAGAAACCTAACAAACAGCATGAAGAAATGATGTATTATACCGATAAATTGTAAAATGCAATGAAATGTTAATCTTGTTCAAGAAAATATATACAGCATGAGCACTGTCACTTCCAATTCAACTAAATTATTAAGGACTTGGATATTTTTAACTGGTGACTTATCCTTAAGGCTTAAGGAGCTTTGGATTTTACTGTAGCTTGTCAGTTTAGCAGAAACTATAAAAATTCAAGCAATGACCAGTGGGAAAATTGATCTGGTTATTATGGAATAGCCCCTGGGACTATATGTGTTGGCTGCAGAGAAATGTAGGACAGAGTGAATGATTAAGTTAAAGTCACTGTCAGTTTAAAAGTCTTTGGTAGACTTAGTAACATCTACACAGATAAAATCACACTTTGTTACTGGCAAGGACTTTGTTGGGAAAGGGATACATAGATGATATATAGGTACATAATTTGAGATAAATCGAGAGATGATAGATAGACGATAGATAGATCCATAGATGATAAATAGATGATAGATAGATAGAGAGAGAGAGAGAGAGAGAGAGAGAGAGAGAGAGAGAGAGAGAGAGAGAGAGAGAGAGATAGATAATATATTTATGATGATGATAGATGATAGATAGATAGATAAACAGGTAGCTATAGATAGATAGATGATAGATAGATAGATAGATAGATAGATGATAGATAGATAGATAGATAGATAGATAGATAGATATATAGATAGATAATAGATTCATTGGTAGATGGATGATAGATAAAGAATAGATTTATGATAGATAGATAGATAGATAGATAGATAGATAGATAGATAGATAGATAGATAGATAGATAGATAAATAGATAGATGATAGATAGATAGATAGATAGATAGATAAATGATAGATAGATAGATGACAATAGAAAGATAGATGGAAAGATAATAGCCAAATAGATGATAGATAGATAGATAGATAGATAGATAGATAGATAGATAGATAGACAATAGATAGATAATAGATAGATATATTTATGATAAATTATAAATAGATAGAGATAGATGATGGATAGATAGATAGATAGATAGATAATAGATAGATAGACAGGTAGATAGATAGAGAGATAGATAGAGAGATAGATAGATGATAGATATGTATATAAAGAATAGATATATATTAGATAGGTAGATAAATGATAGATAATAGTGTTGAACTAAAGAAGCTGCTTGGATGAGTAGTGAAACTTCTTCATTGATTACTCAGCAAGTCCAGTTGTTTTTAGATTGACCTATACTAGATAATAATAATAATAATAATAATAATAATAATAATAACAAAAAGCAGTAAAAGAGTATGGATAGTTTTACTGATATATAGGCCTGTTTTTGTAAGTAATTGTTACTGGACGTTCCTAAGCCTGACTGTCCCTTCTCAACCTGTCAAAAGTTTCTAATGCTAACGGACTACTGCTGCACAAATATGGCAGGATCGGATTGGTAGTGTAAATGAATTGCACATACTTTTATGGCTAATGTAAAAAATGGCATTCAAAGATGGTGTGATAGATGTAAAAAAAAAGTTTCATTTCGGGTGTCTGTATCTCTTTAAGTAGGCTATGGTTACAGATTTGTTGGGGTTGTTTTTTTGCAGGTCTACCTTATGATGATCTTTGCCTTGGGCCCACCAGTGCCTTAATGATATTTAAAGGCGAAATAAAAGCATTTTCTACTTGACGGTGCCAAATGTTAGGAAGAAGAACAAAGAAGAAACAGGAAAGTGATCGACTGTGGTACTCGGTGGAATAACCCCGGGCCGGTGCAGTTTTCTCCTTATAGGAACACCAACCTGGGGTGTCAGGTAAGTAGATACAATCACTTGGGGGTGCCTAACTTCTGGTACCCCCAAGTAAAAACACCTTTCCTTCTCCTTTAAATAGTCACTTTGTAAGCAACATCTTGCTGGAATCACAGAAGTGTCTAAAATCTTAACTTATCTTAATATCGACACATTTTCCTTCCAGCTTGTCCCTGGCTCACTCTTTATTTCCATGGATGTGGAAATCCTCCTTTAAAGAATAAAAGAACCTTTAGCAATATCTTGGTTGAAATGCCGCATAGCACTAGCAGTGTTATGCAAGAATAAATATAATACTAATCTCTTATATAATGAGGTCCTCGAGTCATCCCTCTGGTCTCCTTTCGAGTCAGTGCTATTTCATTATGAGATGCAAAGTGACCTTCAAGGCTGCATCTGTTTGTTTGCAGAGTATGCATAAAGCACTTATTGTCTTTTAATTACAGCATCAAGGAAAAAAAACCTTGTGACTCCTGGGTGCTTTATTCCTCCTGCTTAATCCGAATATTGATTTTCTGTAGCATTGACTATTATTTCCGTGCAAGTGTAGCAGGGGATGGTAATGAATTGTATGATGTACATAAAAGCCATGTTGTCTAATAGAAGAGACCCCTAGGGTGATACAGGTATGGGACCTGCTATCCAAAATGCTTGGGTCCTGGGGTGTTCCAAATAATGGATCTTTCTGTAATTTGGATTTTCTTACCTTAAAGGGATCCTGTCATCAGAAAACATGTTTTTTTTCAAAACACATCAGCTAATAGTGCTGCTCCAGCAGAATTCTGCACTGAAATCAATTTCTCAAAAGAGAAAACAGATTTTTTTATATTCAATTTTGAAATCTGACATGGGGCTAGACATATTGTCAATTTCCCAGCTGCCCCTGGTCATGTGACTTGTGCCTGCACTTTAGGAGAGAAATGCTTTCTGGCAGGCTGCTGTTTTTCCTTCTCAATGTAACTGAATGTGTCTCAGTGGGACCTGGATTTTACTATTGAGTGTTGTTCTTAGATCTACCAGGCAGCTGTTATCTTGTGTTAGGGAGCTGCTATCTGGTTACCTTCCCATTGTTCTTTTGTTTGGCTGCTGGGGGGGGGGTGATATCACTCCAACTTGCAGTACAGCAGTAAAGAGTGATTGAAGTTTATCAGAGCACAAGTCACATGACTTGGGGCAGCTGGGAAACTGACAATATGTCTAGCCCCATGTCAGACTTCAAAATTGAATATAAAAAAATCTGTTTGCTCTTTTGAGAAATGGAGCAGTACTATTAACTGATTCATTTGGAATTTTTTTCCCCCCCATGACAGTATCCCTTTAAAGTCTACTAAAAACATAATGTAAATATTAAATAACCCCAATTGTCTGGTCCTGCTTCCTAAAAGGATTAATTATATCTTAGTTGGGATCAAGTACAAGCTACTGTTTTATTATTACAGAGAAAAAGGAAATATTTTTTTTTAAAATTTGGACTATTTGGATAAAACTGAGTCTATGGGAGATGATCTTTCCGTAATTTGGAGCTTTCTGGATAATGGGTTCCCGGATAACTGATCCCATACCTGTATCCCTTAATATCTTGGAATAAAAACAAAATAAAAAATGAAAGTACATTGCAAAATTTCTTAGAATTGCACCCTCGTCAATTTTACATTAATTTATTTTAAAGGTTTACTTATCCTTTACGTACAGCAGACTTCAGCATCTTAGAGGAGATATAGGCACCACTTATCCTCGGTTTCTGGTTAAAACAACACAGGTGCTAATTCATGTTTATTGCTACATTCCATATACCCACATGGTTCTCAGTTAAATCTATAGATTTGAGGGAAAATTCCAAGACTGATGGCAGAATAGTAAAAACATACTAATCCTTAAAGGAGAACTGAAACCTAAAAATGGATAAGGCTGAAAATACCATATTTTATATTATGAACTTATTGCACGAGGCTAAAGTTTCAGCTTGTCAATAGCCGCAATGATCCAGGACTTCAAACTTGTCACAGGGGGTCACCATCTTGGAAAGTGTCTGTGACACTCACATGCTCAGTGGGCTCTGATTGGCTGTTGAGAAGCTAAGCTTAGGGCTCGTCACTAATTATCCAGCAGAAAATGAGCTTCCCTGGCTGTAATATAAGCTGATGCTACAGGTTTGCTGATTATTAAATTCTGATGCTAATTGCACTGGTTTCTGTGCTGCCATGTAGTAATTATGTGTATTAATTACTAATCAGCCTTATATTATGACATTTCTATTCTATGTGTACTGTATATTGTGAGTGGGTCCCTAAGCTCAGTAAGTGACAGCAGCACAGAGCATGTGCAGTGAATCAGCAGAAAAGAAGATGGGGAGCTACTGGGGCATCTTTGGAGACACAGATCTTTACTGCTAAAGGGCTGTGGTTGCCTTGGGCTGGTACAGAAGCACAAAACATAATGTACAACATTTCTAGCTACTTCTTTAGCTAGGCTTTAGTTCTCCTTTAATATTTTTTTGCAAGCAGTAACCAGCAAATTCATATTATGGCTCCCTGGCCATACCAGAGTGATTGCCTGGTGGCCCTTATTATATAATACCTTAGTATTACATTTTTTCACATTAATAATCAATTGGGACCCCATGGGAGCTCTGCACAGGAATGTAGACCCCCCTCAACTGCATGCCTGATGCCTCTATTATTATGCCCCCTGAATTTCTTGAATTTCTCCTGAATTTAAATGCTACATTTCTATATTACAAAACTGGATTTAACAAAATCTTAAGTAGTTGTATTAAACTTCAGTTTAATATAAACTACAAAATCAGGTATCAGTCAATATCGCAATATTACTAGTAATGAGTAAAGACGTGATTATATGGTGGCCTATTGGCAGTGGTGTAACCAGATATTACAGGGCCCCACAGCAAATAATTTTTCAGGCCCCAAATAGATTCACATGTTTTACCAATATTTATTGAAAATGTATATGAATTAGGGCCTCATGGGACCCCTATATCTCCTGAACCCCCCAGCACCCCAGGGTCTTCTTCCTCTGTAGTTACCCCCTGCCTGTGGGTAAGAAAACCGCGGTGTAATCTAGGAAAATCTTAATTAGCATTTTTAGACATTTTCTGTAAGTTCTCACTCTGACATTGAAGGGGTTATTTATTAAAATATGAAATATACTCCGACCAAATCTACACAGGTCATTTCCCCTTATTTATCAATACATTTTCCCTAAAAATTTGATTCCGGGAAAAAACGTGAAAAAATCACGACAATCGTATGAAAATCCGAATCGTACAAATTTTCCCCAAAAACCACAATTTTTTTTCCCGAAAACCACAAAATCTTTGGATTTTAGCTTGAAACTCAGCGCAGACCAGGATATTTTCAAGACCTTTTGCATTGACTTATATACAACCTCTGAGATGCCAGATTTTCGGATTCAGACTTTTTCCATCCTCATTCAAGTATGTTTTTGGGCATTCGGACTTTAATAAACAGCCCCCTGATGATTAAGCCATGATGGCGACATATTGCCACAGGGGTTCTAGGGGAAATACAGTTAGGTCCTTAAATATTTGGACAGACAACTTTTTTTTCTAATATTGCTTCTGTACATTCCCACAATGAATTTTAAATGAAACAACTCAGATGCAATTGAACTGCAGACTTTCAGCTTTAATTCAGTAGGTTGAACAAAAAGATTGCATAAAAATTTGAGGAACTAAAATAAGATGGTCAAAGGAGCTCTCCATGCAGGTGAAACAAGCCATCCTTAAGCTGCAAAAACATAAAAAAAACCATCTGAGAAATTGCTACAAAATTAGGAGTGGTAAAATCTCCAGTTTGGTACATCCTGAGAAAGAAAGAAATCACTGGTGAACTCAGCAAGGCAAAAAGACCTGGACGTCCACAGAAGACAACGGTGGTGGATGATCAAAGAATCATTTCCATGGTGAAGAGAAACACCTTCACAACAGTGAACTAGAGAACAACACTCTCCAGGAGGTAGAGTATCTATATCCAAGTCTACCATAAAGAGAAGACTGTATGAAAGTAAATACAGAGGGTGCAGTGCAAGGTACAAGCCACTCATAAGCAGCAAGAATAGAAAGGCTACATTGGACTTTGCTAAAAAAAAACATCTAAAAAAGCCAGCACAGTTCTGGCTTGGGCGTGCATGGCTGCCAGTGGCACTGGGACACTAGTGTTTATCCATCATGTGACACAGGACAGAAGCACAAGAATGAATTGTGAGCTCTTCAGAGACACTGTCTGCTCAAATCCAGCTAAATGCACTCACATTGATTGGGAGACGTTTCCTAATGACCCAAAACAAAGCAACCCAGGAGTTTATTAAAGCAAAGAAGTTGAATATTGTTGAATGGCCAAGTCACCTGATCTGAACCCAATTGAGCTGCATTTCACTTGTTGAAGACTAAACTTGATACAGAAAGGCCACAAACAAACAGCAACTGAAAGCCACTGCAGTAAAGGCCTGGCAGAGCATTAAACAGGAGGAAACCCAGAAGCTGGTGATGTTCAAGACTTGAGGCTGTCATTGCCAGCAAAGGGTTTTCAACCAAGTATTAAAAATGAACATTTTATTTTTTATTTTTTTAATTTCTCCAATTACTTTTGAGCCCTAAAATGAAGTGATTTTGTTCAAAAAAAGGCTTTAGTTCCTCACATTTTTATGCAATCTTTTTGTTCAACCCACTGAATTAAAGCTGAAAGTCTGTAGTTCAACTGCATCTGAGTTGTTTCATTTAAAATTCATTGTGGTCATGAACAGAACCAAAATTAGAAAAAAAAGTTGTCTTGTCCAAATATTTATGGACCTAACTGTGTGTCTCTAAAGGTGAGACATTAGGTCCTAAGACATTTTACTGTGATGTGGGTGCACACGGCTACACTACACACAGACTTACTGAATAAAAAGGAGGTGCCTCTCTGTACATATTCTTCAAATACGAAAAACAAAAGTGTCTCTAACCTTCGAATATCCGATCTAATCTCTGTCGCTTCATTTTTTGTTTTTCCATGACAGACATGGGCCACGCGTGGCTAATGCCTACCACAGAATAAGGTTGTTGGAGATTCTTTCTTGGGTTCACCTGCAATGAGACGAAAAATACAATTTTATCATCCATGGCTGTAACAGGAAAATCAAGTGCAATCAATCTGAAAAACGATGGCTGCAGAGTATGTTATAGGTTAGGTACCACTGGACAATTTTCCTGCCCACCCACAGAATTTTTTTTCGGGAGGATGGAGGTAAGTAGGTAAAACTATTACTAGTAATATTTTACAGGTACGGGATACGTTATCCATATCCCTTATCCAAAATACGGAAAGGCTGTCTCCCAAAAACTCCATTTCATCCAAATTTTTCAAAATAATTTCCTTTTTCTCTGTAATAATAAAACAGTAGCTTGTACAGGTATGGGACCTGTTATATAAAATGCCCAGGACCTGGGGCTTTATGGATAACAGATCATTCTGTAATTTGAATTTTCATACCTTAAATCTACCAAAAAATCATGTAAACATTAAATAAACCCAATAGGCTGGTTTTGCTTCCAATAAGGATTAATTATATCTTAGTTGGGATCAAGTACAAGCTATTGTTTTATTATCACAGAGAAAAAGGAAATCATTGTTAAAATTTTGTATTATTTGGATAAAGTGAATGGGGCTAACACCATGACATGTAGTAACATGGCAGCTTAGCAGGCAAAGGGTTAAACGATTATGGTTCAGGGTATCTAAAGGCTTAAGGAAACAATGAGGTGGAAGAAGGAATGGGAGAGTCAGCTGCAATTATATAGAGGTGGGGGAGGCAGGGGTTAAAAGTGTGTTAAAAAGAGAAAAATGGGGTAAATATATTGATGATAGAAAGGAACATAATGAGCAAAGTAAGAAGTGATGGGATCTTTTATTTGAAGTGCTTGGAGCCTGGTGTTTTCCACATAAGGGTGCAGTGGTGTAACTATAGAGGAAGCAGATCCCACAGTCGAAGGGGGGCGCGGGGAACAGGGAGGCCAGGACTGTGGGGTCTTCCTCTATAGCTAATAAAAAAAAACCCTCTTCCCCAGCCGCTCTCTTACCTGCAGTCGAGGAAGGGGGACGCAATTAGGACAGGAGTGGGCTGAGTCAGGGTGGGAAAGAGGCAGGATGGGAAGTGGGTGGGAGGATTAGAGTGCACCGTACCCTTCCGAAGATTTTTTTTGGGCCCTGCACACTCTAGTTACGCCACTGTAAAGGCCCCATACACAGGCCGATAAAAGCTGCCGACAGACCGAGTTGGCAGCTTATTGGCCCGTGTTTGGGGCCATCCGAGGGGCTTCCCCGATCGATATCTGTCCGAAAGTCAGCCAGATGCCAATTGGGTAGGATAAAAGATGCCATTGGATCGCGGCCGCATTTGTTGGACCACTGCGCCCAGGTAACATGACAGTGAGCAGGTTGGAAGCAAAGACTTAAAGTTAATAGGGTTTATTCACAGGGGTCAATAGAGAAAGAAGTGTATTCACCTTCTAACCCAGCACTGGAACATGCAGGAGTCCCTTTTTATCTTTGGAGATGACAGGAAGGATTTATTACATTCAGCCCAGAGTATCTACAGTTCCTATATACACAGCTGCTGCTCCATTTGTGTGTGTCGCTATATGTCACTGTGTGTATGTCTCTGTTTGTGTGTGTCAGTGTGTATAACTGTGCATGTCGATATATGTCACTGTGTGTCGCTGTATGTCACTGTGTGTCTGTGTGTAACTGTGCATATCGCTATATGTCACTGTGTGTGTCACTATATGTCACTGTGTGTATGTCTCTATGTGTGTGTGTGTCAGTCTGTGTAACTGTAGATGTCGCTATAAGTCACTGTTTGCGTGTCGTTATATGCCACTGTTTGTGTGTGGCTATATGTCACTGTGTGTGTCACTATATGTCACTGTGTGCGTGTCACAATGTCAAGTATTAATTTGTTTAGTTGTAATATTGGTGTGTAGGCAGCCATCTTAGGTCGTTTTGCCTGGTCATGTGCTTTCAGAAAGAGCCAGCACTTCAGGATGGAACTACTTTCAGGCAGGCTATTGTTCTCATACTCAGTGTAACTGAAGGAGTCGTAGTGGAACTTGGATTTTTACTACTGAGTGCTATTCTCATACAGCATTTACCAAGGAGCTGTTATCTTGTGTTAGGGAGCTGATATCTGGTTAACTCTGGTTACCTTCCCATTGTTCTGTTGTTAGGCTGCTGGTGGGGAAGGGAGGGGGAAGATATCGCTCCAACTTGCAGTACAGCAGTAAAGAGTGACTGTAGTTTATCAGAGCACAAGTCACATGACTGGGGGCACCTGGGAAACGGACAATATGTCTAGCCCCATGTCAGATTTCAAAATGAAATATAAAATAAATCTGTTTGCTCTTTTGAAAAACTGATTTCAGTACAAATTGCTGCTTGACCAGCACTATTAACTGATGCGTTTTTAAAAAAGCATTTTTTCCCGTGACAGAATCCCTTTAAAGACCAAGCACCGCTTCCTGCAATCATACGACTCACGGGGTACACAAACAAACCAATGGCAAACATGTTTGGTCAGCCCATTAATAGACAAAGTTCTGTCTTTTACTCCCACACTTCTTCCTGTTAAGTTGGTTGAGTATTCATTCTGGGGGTATAGTGATGACAGTTTCTGCATTTTCTTTAACATTTTGTAGCAAACAATTGAATCAGTTTGTTCATCTCTAGCTATTTCCGGCTGTTCTCATATGTGGATGTTTGATGACATTATGGGGGTTAAACTCCCAGCATAGGAACCTTTTCTTCCTGTATTTATATGAATGGATGCGCTGCCTCTAAACACAGAGCGAAAGCTTTTGAAATCCTCAGTTCAATAACAAAAACCTGCCATTGGCTCAGCAACTTCTCATATTCAGCATTATTTTTAGAATCAAACCAAATATAAAATGGCATATATGATAGCGCAAGGCGTGAAACTGCACCAATCATTTTTCCCGGACATAAATCTAAGAAACCAATTAAAAGGAAAATGAGTTTGCTGCTCAATACTTCAATGGCAAATCTCCAGAGAGGAAAAACAAATAACCTCGGCAACAAGAATCATCGTGAAATGCAATACATAATAGGAAGAGAAAAACACAACGAGCAGAATAAAGAACCAGAAGGCCTTTCCTGTATTTCGAGCCCATTATCATTCCAACGAAGCTCCTGGTGGCCAAACAAATCGCCCGTCTCATTATATATCAGAAGTTTTCAGAGCAAGAATCCATAAAGCTTTTGGAGCCAAGTCCGAATCACGGAATCCAAGAGGAAATGTGGACAGAGATACGGGAGCGAAGGCCAAGTTTGGTTCTGTAGCTGGAATGGAATCAGCAACCAGAGAAATATGCATGAATTATACAGGGATTTTGTTCCTGCAAAATCCATCTCAATGATGCACTGTCCTTTTGTTTTGTCTGACTTCTGCAATAGCACTAGCACATATGTTCAGTGTCGGACTGGCCCACTGGGATACCAGGAAAACTCCCGGTGGGCCCAGGTGTCAGTGGGCCCTCCTGCGTCTAAACGTTTGGCTTATTTCATGGCCATACCCTATTTCTATGAGAATAAAGAGGCTAAATAGATGGAATAATAGGTTATAGTATGTAAAGAAAAGAGAATAGGAGAATAGAGGGTGAGTGAGGGGAGGAAGAAAATAATACTTAGAGTGGGCCCCTGGTCTATGGGTTTTTGGTGGGCCCCTGGTGTCCCAGTCCGACACTGCTTATGTTATATACTTATATTAACCTTTTCACAGACAATTTCTTTTTTGGTTAATATGTATCAATTAGACCTTTTCTAGATGATGGTTCTTCATTCATCCCGCTAAGCTGCCTCAGGGCCACGCAGGTTCTTAGTTACTGACATGAGAGTGGTGGCTCAGTGAAGAACATTGCTGTGTGCAAATTTTATACACCTGTACCATATTAGACTACCACCAGGACTCAATCCTCAAACCCTGCCAAAGGAGCTGACATACATAAAACTGGGGATGTGATGAATACCAGATTAGGTATGGGATTCAGCCGACTCTAAAGAGTGAATTTTCGCCTGCGAAGGCTTCGCCACACTTTGCGCCACTCCGTCGGGTTCAAATTCGCTACCACTACACTAATTCACTGAAATGAGAAGTTGCTTCTCAGCAGCTGAATTCGTCAGCATGAGTATTTCCTAGCAAACTTTCGCTAGCGTTAAAGGGGACCCGTCACCCAAAAAAATTCAAAATCCTATTTTATCACATTAGTCAAGCAAAATGAACTTTAATTTCATTATATCAGGGGTCCCCAACCTTTTTTTACCTGTGAGCCACATTCAAATGTAAAAAGAGATGGAGAGCAACACAAGCATAAAATAGTCCCATGAGGTGCCAAATAAGGGCTGTGATTGGCCATTTGGTTGCCCCTATGTGGACTGGAAGCCTACAAGAGGCTCTACTTGGTACTATACTTAGTTTTTATGCAATTAAAACTTGCTTCCAAGCCTGGAATTCAAAAATAAGCATCTGCTCTGAGGACACAGAGAGCAACATTCAAGGGGTTGGAGAGCAACATGTTGCTCGCGAGCTACTGGTTGGGGATCACTGCACTATATAAATTGAATCTTGTTTCCTTCAGTCCGAGGAGAGGAGAACTGGTGGAATGTGTGGAGAGCAGTGACATCTAGGAAGTGCTGAATGGAAAGTGAAAGTAATTGTCTGCCCCACCTCTATGCTTAAGGTATAGAGGAGGGGCAGACAATATTTGATTGACAGCTGAGATTTTTAAATGAGCTTACTTTAATGAATACTATGAATACTTTAATAAAAAATAGAATTTGGATTTCATGTTTAATTTGAAAAGGATTTTTATTATACAGATTTGTGTCTGGGTGACAGGTCCACTTTAATTTCTGCCTAGAGAAACTTCATTAATACACTCAAGCTTATTTTGAATAGGGACCCATATAGGTCATATATATATATCTTTATTAGAGATGTGGCCCCTTATTATTACAAATGTCCAAGGAAGCAAAATAAAGACAAAAGAGATCATCTAATGTCCTAGACATGAGCCCACCCTAAAACTAATGTGGCATGACCTCCAAATGGTTAAACAAAAAATGTTAAAGTGAAAATCTTTCACAGTTGCAACTTTTAAACATAATCCCACTTTAAAATATGAAAAAAACACAGCATTTTTTTTTTCATTTTTCTAACTTTCCAGGATACAGGATATGATGTCACTGACATAATATTGAGGAGGATGTGGCTTCATCTTATCAGTTCGCCAGGTCTAAGCTGGTGAAGGAAACTCTGGCAAAAGGGGAAACGTTCTGTAAAATTTAAAACTTTAGTGAATTTGGAGTAACGATCGTTCACCTAAGGGAAATTCATCTGCCAAAAGGAGCGTGAAACTTTATTAGTGATTTTCTCTTTCACTAACAAGTTGTCCTCTATGCCTGTTAGTAAATTGATGAATTTTCGCTAGCGACGGCGTCTTCGCCCTTTAGTAAATCAGCCCCCGTCTTCTTTAGCAGGATTCTGTAAATCCAAGAGGCTGGCTGAACTGAATCCAACCCCTATGTAAAGCAAACAAATCAGCACAAACAAGTTCTTGTACGTGTTTTGTGCAATTTTCAAAATCTTAATATAAAAAAAAAGCGAAAGGCTTAAAATACACCTCATAGTGACTGCTATAGACCAAAAGCCAAAATAGAAATGTGCTGTTATTCAAATATTATACATGAAAAATCACATGGAATTTTGGTTAAGTTATGTAATGATGTCAGGAGTAGGGATGGGCAAATTTGACCCGTTTCGTTTCGCCAAAAATTCGCCACCGGCGAAATGTCGCCGACGCCCATTAAAGTCTATGGGCGTCAAAAAAAATTTGTCACGCGGCGAAATTATTTTTTTTGCCGCACAACGCCATACAGGTATATGGCCGTCATTTTTGTGGCTAAACAAGGTGGAAAAATTCGCCCATCCAAAGTCAGGAGCTTTACTTTTATATTTCCCACAGCATTTGGGTTCCTTACAGCCTATGAATAAGTACAAGAGGGTATGAAGTGCATAAGGCAGAGTATGTTCCGAAAACATTTTTCTATATTAATAATATTTGAGGATATTCTTATTTTGCTGTTGCCCCTTGGTTCTGTGAGCTATATCCTTCTTTCATTGGCCTCTAAATATTTAGCCCATGAATACTCCCCATTTGCAGAAATTTTGTTTTCTACAGAAGCATGCCAGGTTTAAGCTACAGAATTTCTGAATTTACATTTTCAAGATTTGTGTGATTGATAAATCTGAGATCAGAAAACTCAAATTTGAAAATTGTCTAAAAACGTGATTTCAGATTTTAATAATAGTGTCAGTGCTAACCAGTAACCCACTTTGTCCCTTTTAAACACAACAGAGTCAATGATGAAATTAGATGAACAGAATTCATCAGTCTTGGATTTGGACGAACATTGTGTTATTTACTAAATCCTAAATTTTTCTCATTATTTTATTAAAACAACTTCGACCAAACTCCCATCCACAATTTTACCGAATTTATCAATAAAATAATTTGAAAAATGTGGTGCAGGAAAAAACAATAAAATTTGGAAAAAAAATCAAAATTAATGACTTTTTAGAATTTGACGTGTAGTGATGGGCGAAACTGCGAAAACCGCAGTGAAAATTTGGCAGCGTCAAAAGAAATGGACGCCAGCTCAATTTCATCCAAAACGGATGCCGGCGACAAAAACGGACGCTGACTTCAAAAAGGACACCTTCATCAAAAACGAGACGTCGGTACAGTTTCGTGAATTTTTCGCAGTTTCGGCAAAGTGAAACGCCCCAAATTCGCCCATCACTATTGATATGCAAAAAACTCATCATCACCCGAAACCTATGATTTTTTTCAGATTATTGTATGAAACCCAGCGCAGATCTTGACATCTCCCAATTGTAAAAGGGACATCTGCTATTGTCTTCTTCATGACCTCAGCAGGTTTGAGATGGAGTATTTTTAGAATCTGACTTCTGGCAGTCATAGGTTATAAAACATCTAGAAATGTTTGAGGGTTTTTACCCATGAAAAATTTGTTTTTCCCCCTTTAAAACTCCAACCACAAAAATAAGGGCTATATTAAATAACCCCCTGAATCTCCACAAACAAAATCGAATTCCTTTATCTGAAACCCAAATTGTCGTCTTCAGTTGTCCAGGGCATTCAAATTTGGTTGGGTTAATCATTAAGGATTCAGCCCAAATCCTGAAAAAACAAAAATGCCAGGAAATTGGTAGAGTTCTAATTCACGTCTTGGTTTGTTTAAAAAGTTAAATGTCTTTGCAGTACAACAAAGCTATCCCACTGTTGTTCATTTATTATCGTTGCTCTACACAGGGAAATAAGTGAGTAGTCAATAATTATTATGTTTCTCTGTGAAATGAACTTTTTACTTAAAATTTTACAGCATAATTATTCTTGACTAGCCTCAGAAATGCTTATACAATAGGCTTCCTTCAAGGGCCCCCATCTTTCTTTTGTTTTTTAACTCAACAGAATCAAACCTGTAGTAAAAGGTAAAAAAAGTTAATTTTATTTTATCTTAAATTAAGCAAAAAGTTGTGGGTGCAGAGGGCGTTATGGATATTTAGTAAAACAAGAGCACTCTTGAGGTATAGAGGTATAGAGGTTTCAACACAACACATATCACCCTTGTTTTATCCTTTTATCAGTTATATAAATTATGTAGTGATAAAAAGTTTTCTGGTACTTATAGAAAAATGCTTGCATGCCATTGTAGGGACCCTGAGATTTGGGTTAAATTACTCAGGCAGTTCCCCTTTAGTATTTGGATACCTAAGGTTTCTTTAGTTAACTCAGGCAGCTACAGTATGTCCCTTGCTGGGTCCACATTAGTTCATGGAGTTTGTCCACTAGGTGGCACTATGTGATAATATAAAGGGGTTTAGCACCATGTAGTCAGGGTCTGTCCTGGGACTTTGCCTCACTGAGAGGTACTACAGGTCGAGGTCTGCCGGTGAAGTAAGTTAAGTGTGAGTTAGTGATAGTGAATACGGTAATAGTCACTCTAGGAGTCAGAGTCAGCACAGGGTAGCTAGTGAGCAGATGTGGCTCCAACGGGGGAGAAATAGTTGGGTTATTTTTTAGGGGGGTCAAAACTCGAATTTAAAAACACCAACTTGAATGTGAATTCAAATGAGAGATTGATCACATCTTGACCATGGAAACAGTTCTAATTCGAATATTCACCACCTAAAACCTGGCGAGTTCATGTACAAGTCAATGGCAGAGGTCCTTTGATCCATTTGAAGATGTTAATAGCCTTCCTGACATTTGAGTTTTTTCGGGAGAAAAAACTTAAATCAAGTTCGATTCGAGTTTTCGGGTCAGTAACATTCGATTGAATTTTAGACGTTCGAGTTTCTTCTAAAATAACCTCCCATTTGAGTTGTGAGTACATTCGAATTTATTCGAGTAAAAAAAAAAATTCACATAACTTCGAAAAACAACCTTTGATAAATCTGCCCCTAAAGGTCTGATAAATGTGTTATGTGTATTACTGATTACTGTGGAATATATAAACACTATGGGGCACATTTACTTAGGGTTGAATATCGAGGGTTAATGAACCCTCGATATTTGACCGTCAAAGTAAAATCCTTCGACTTCGAATATCGAAGTCGAAGGATTTACTGCAATTCGTTTAAACGATTAAATCCTTAGAATCGAACGATTCGAAGGATTTTAATTCATCGATCGAATGATTTTCCTTCGATTAAAAAATACTTAGAAGGCCTATGGGGACCTTCCCCATAGGCTAACATTGTACCTCGGTAGGTTTTAGGTGGCGAAGTAGGTGGTCTAAGTTTTTTTTAAAGAGACAGTACTTCGACTATCGAATAGTCGAACGATTTTTAGTTCGTATTGTTCGATTCAAAGTCGTAGTCGAAGGTCGAAGTAGCCAATTCGATGGTCGAAGTAGCCAAAAAAATACTTCGAAATTCGAAGTATTTTTTATTATATTCCTTCACTCGAGCAAATGTGCCCCCATATAAAAACATGTTGATAATAAAATAAAGTAATAATTCCTATTCAAACAAATTGAAATGAGCCCTGGATAAAAATTGCCATCTGTTTTTGGTTTAACTGACATGGAAAGGAAAACGATGTTCCCCAGTGTACTGGAAAACAGACAAAACAGAATAAAAGAGACACATGTAGAAGCTGAATACTGTAATATCCCCTTTCGTTAATAAACTTTGCTCAGGTCGGTAATACTGTATGCCAAACTCCACTCCACTTACAAATATGTTGTGTTCCAACAATAAATAGTAGGAGATCACTGAACCAATAAAGGTTAACATGACACTCGCGCACATCTAAAATAATAGATTACAGTAATATGAACAGCAGATTAATTTCCCTCATGTGAAATTACAGTTTATGTCCAGCCTTTTTTTTCTTTCTTAAGTGACATCCTAATGGATTCTAGAAATAACGTTTTGCTCGTTGACCACAGGATTCAATCACCGAGTAGCGGCTGAGAAGGTTAAAGATTCCTCTTTCAGGCTACATCAACCTCCTACTGCCAACAAAATCAATCAACTTCCAAAGGATTTGTTGCTTTCCCTCCTTTCTCTCAAGTCACATCACCTCCAGAAGGACTTGTCATTACTAACGTAAGGAAACGGTTTGTTGGCTTTCAAGAAACTGCAATTAGGCTTTCAACCTGCAGTGTTAAAGTGAACATGCTATTCTAAAAATATTTAATTAGACGCCACCAATGTATTCCATAACCCTATATGGGAACAGGTCTGCACCAGGTTGTGGGTCAATGTTCCAGCACGGACATCAGCATGCACAATATCATTGCGTCCAGCGTCATTACATTCAAATTCTTTACGTCCAGCGTTATTATGTCCAGCATCATTACATCCAGCGTCATTATGTTTGGTGCCAAAACCTCCCTTTATATAGCTGCTCAAGGATTTCCTCAGTGCTTGGTTATAATCCTAGCTGTGTGAACTTATTGTGATTTTTTGATCTACTGTTTACGACCTCTGCTTGTTATTACTCTGCTTGAACACTGCCTGCCCCAGACCTCGGCTTGTTTTGGTGACGCTCTTCTGTTTCCCCTCACAGTACTCAGCTCTATTCCACTTCAGGGTGCTGCTGTGCTTGTGGTGTGGCGCATGAGACGCTCCTCACATCTTGAGCTCCTCCTACCAGCAGTGTCCGACTGGAATGCCAGGGACCCACTTTCCAAACTATTATTCTTCCTCTCTGAAATCAACCTCTTTATTCTCCTAGTCTTTCATATCTACTTACAATACAATACAAGTATTATTATTACTACTATACTATACTTCCTTTATTAAGCCTCTTTTTTACCACAAAGGAATAGGGAATGACCATGAAATAAGCCAAATGGTTAGAAGCAAGAGGCCCACTGACACATGGGCCCACTTGGAGTTTTCCTGGTATCCCGGTGGTTCAGTCCAACACTGCCTACAATCGGCCCCATAGTGTTGGACACCTCTCAGCCCACAGTTCTTTCTACAGTTTTTGAAACATACTTACTTGCAGTTTTCCACCATCCATTTAGTCAAAAATGCATAGAGCAACAGTTACACCATTCAGCTTTACCTGCTCTACCATCTTTTTGAGTCTGTGAAGCACTCAGTCCTACTGATTTCTTCATCGCAAACTAGAGGAGTCCCTTCACATTGACTCCTTGATGAGGCAAGAGCTGCCATACTATGTCTCCTATCTGGCTCTGCTACATGTGCTATTGCATGGACTATACCCTTGCCACCTCCTCTCCCGCAGTGTAGGTCTTGTTGTCTCTTCTTCATGCACTGTTCAACACTTCAGAACTTTTATGTATACTACTTCAACATCAACAGAATTTTCTAGAGACTTTGCTCTTTCTCACTCTTGTAGTTTGATCTTGTAATTCCAGAATGTCATTTTTTTTAAAGAACTCTGTGCTACCATCCAGTGCTAGGAAATAGCCATTAACCTACAATACCCTTCAAAGTCTTATCCATTTTCTTACACCTGAACAAAAATCTAAAATAATTTTATATCATTAGGAAATATATTGGTCAGAAAATGCCAAGTGGGCTTCGGGCATTCTTCTATTTATCAGTAGCCCCCCCACCCCCACAGCATCAATTGTATCAACTAGAGCACATGTACAAAAAAATTATATGTAAAATGCGCGGGCTTGGCAAACCTACATGGTAGTCAAACCCCAAATTACTGAAATCAGAATTTAATAATGTATGGTTTTCAAGGGTAACATTTAAAGGAGACATGTGGTATCAGACAAAAGTCAGTCACTTCTAACGCTAAAAGCATCAATGAGAAGCTCCAAAGAATTCTTCTTATTTTAAGATGAAGACCTTGGGGCAGATTTACAAATGGGTGAAGAGGCCATCGCTATGCCGAAAAGTTGTAAAAATTATTAAAAAAACACAGTTTTTTTTCACATTTTAAAGTGGCATTATATTTAAAAGTTGTGACTGTTAGAAATTGTTTTAACCATTTGAGGGGCATGCCACGTGTGTTTTAGGGTGGGCTCATGTCTAGGACATTAGAGGATCTCTTTTGTCTTTATTTTGCTTCCTTGGACATTTTTAATAATAAGTGGCCACATTCAAGAAATTTACTAATAAACGATTTTTTGGACAAATGTCCAGTGTTGATTGATTGTAGTTAGTGATGGGCGAATTTATTCGGCAGGCGCGAATTCGCGGCGAATTTGCGCGTTTCACCGCCAGCGAATAAATTCGCGAAACGCCCGCGAAAATTCGCGTCAAAAATTCGCCGGCGTCGTTTCGCGAATTTTTTCGGCGAAGCGAAACGGCGCAAATTCGCCCATCACTAATTGTAGTACAATAACAGGGTTAACTTACCAATAAAGATGGGGGGTCCAGGTGCACAAGCCGCAGACCTTCAACTTTTGGGAGACAATAAATGTGATTAAATGTTCATAGTAGGACTGGCACAAACCAGACTTCACTCCAATGCTTGATGCAATAAAAAGTTTATTTTATTTAGCAAAAAAACATCTCAAATGAAGTAGCCTAAATCATAGACTGACAGCCTTGAGTAATGCATAAGGCTACATCAGTTGGGATTTTGTTTGCTAAATAAAATATACTTTTAATCGCATCAAACATTTGATTCCGGTTTGTGCCAGTACTACTATAAACTTCAAGCTATTTCCCCAACATCTCTAATTAAGACATACATATGACCTATATTTACCCGCCCTATTTAAATTGACCTAAGCATAAGTCTACTAACAAACAAAGAACGAATGTTAGCGAAAGTTCGCTATGAAATGCGCTGACGAGTTTACGCTAGAGAAACCTTTCCAGTGTTTGGCTGCCGAGATGTAACTTCGCATTTTTGTGAATTAATGAAGTGGTAGCAAATTAACTGCTGGAGAAGTGTGGTGAATAGTGATGGGCGAATTTGCGGCGATTCGCTTCGCCGCGAAATTCGCGAAACGGCGAAAAATTCTCGAAACGGCGCCCGTTTTTTTTACGCCGGCGCCCGTTTTTGACGCCGGCGCCTGTTTTTGATGCGAATTTTCACGGGCGTTTCACGAATTTATTCGCTGGTGGCGAATCGCGCAAATTCGCCATGAATTCGCGCCTGGCGAATAAATTCGCCCATCACTAGTGGTGAAGCCTTTGCTTGCGAAAATTCACCCTTTAGTGAATTTGCCCCCTTGTGTCCATGTGCTGTCCATGGGAAGAGTAAGAATAAAAAACAAATAGGACACTTCTAACTAGATGCAGAGTAAAGGTTTGGTCTCTCAATAATAATAATGTCCAAAAACAACTATTATTGTGGAACAACAGAAAAGATTGAGTTGATGAGACAACAATTGCTGCGCATGAAAAAAAATAAGATCTCTCTATAAGACCAAGCTCTGTGCCGGGTCTCAACGAATAGGAGTGGAAAGAGGCGGCATTTCAGAATGAATCCATGACTGTGTAAATGTGCAGTGTAGTGGAAGAACGAGAATAACTCTGACAGCCAGTACGCTTGATTTAGCATCAGCGAGCCTTTGTATGTATGTACCGATTCCTGTGCACTGAAAGATACCAATTAGATATAGGAAAAATACTACTGAGGGCAACAAAATCCCTGTAATTACTGCCATGCTGGTTATTGCAATTAAGAAACCACCATAGGAGCAAGTACAATCAGAAATGAATGTAAAAAATAAAAGAAAATGAAATAACCTGTAAATTAAAATAAAATTCAACGCTTAAAATATATTTGAAAAAAAAACCCGCATTGTTTCATTTTATCATCTTGCAAAGATTGATAAACTATTCTCATATTTTCTCAGATCTGTCTAGGTTAATCTCAGCCAAATTCATTTATAAAAAATAATGCCTGAACATTCACAGTAATTTTCGAGGAGTCACGTGACATCTTGAATTACTCAAATGCTTCAGTTTTCAAGAAATATGAAGACTTTCAGGGGCATATTTACTATTGGTCGAATATCGAGGGTTAATATTCGACCGTCGAAGTAAAATCCTTCGACTTCGATTATCGAAGTCGAAGGATTTACCGCATTTCCATCGATCGAACGATTAAATCCTTCGAATCGAATGATTTGAAAGATTTTAATCCATCGATCGAAGGATTTTCCTTCGATCAAAAAAAGCTAACATTGGTGATCGGTAGGTTTTAGGTGGCGAAGTAGGTGGTCGAAGTTTTTTTTAAAGAGACAGTACTTCGACTATCGAATGGTCGAATAATCAAACGATTTTTAGTTCGAATCGTTTGATTCGAAGTCGTAGTCGAAGGTCAAAGTAGCCAATTCGATGGTCGAAGTAGCCAAGAAAATACTTCGAAATTCGAAGTATTTTTTATTCTAATCCTTCACTCGAGCTAAGTAAATGTGCCCCTTAATATCCAATTCTTAAAATTACAATAATTCGTATTTATCTCAATAGTGTTTCTGTAGATCTTACCTGGAGATATGAGATTTCCAATTGATGTGAGTTAATTATATCATAAATCACAAAAACTGGGTTTCAAGATGACAAAATTTGAACCGCACATGGGGGTATATTTATCAAAGAGTGAAGTTAATAGTGAAGTTCCGCCACTAGAGTGAAATTCCGCCACTCTCCATTCATTTCTATGGGATTTTTATAGGCGTATTTATCAAAGGGTGAACTTTCACTTTCACCCATTGATAAATACGCCTTTCAAAATCCCATAGAAATGAATGGAGAGCTGCGGAACTTCACTCTTTGATAAATTTACCCCATAATGTTGAATGGGTTAATCTCAATCGAGTTTAAATGCAGCAATTGTACTGGGATTTTTGCAAATATTTTCTCGAGTAGCTGTTAGAAGAGGGATAATCTCATTAAGAAACTCAAATATTCAAGTTTTCGAGAAACAAAAATGAAATATCCAATTCCCAAAATAGGAATATCCAATCCAATTTAAAAAAAATCCGTTAGTGTGGTATGATAAAAGCACAAAGACAAATTAAACTTTTAAATCGCTAAGTCTTTATTAAGAAATAACTTACTGAAACTCCGCTTGCGCTCCTCTTCAGAAAAGGCGATCCATCCTGCGACGCTCGATTTCTCCTCCCTGCCTTCCTTATAGGAGATAGCGCCGCATGATGGATAGTCGGATCGGCTTTTCTGAAGAGGAGCGCAAGCGGAGTTTCGTTAAGTTATTCCTAATAAAGACTTGGCGGTTTTAAAGTTTAATTTGTCTTTACGGTTTTTTTTCCGTTCTATACTAACAATTTAAAAAAAAAAAAAAAATTTATGTTACTGGTCCTTTAACTGTATTTTAGTTGTCTCTTGGCAGATCTTAGCTAGAGAGAGATTTAGATTTGGTTTAAGTGCTTTATCTTAAAAGCACTTCAACCAAACTCCTATGCATATTTTTACCAAATTTATCAATTCATCTTCTTTAAAAAATCTGGTGCGGAAATGATTCGAAAAAAACTTTAAAAAATCCGAATTTTTTAAAGGAAAGTCTGTTTGCACTTGCGGGTGGCAAATGTTAGGCACCCCAAGTGATTGTATTTACTTACCTGAAACCCCAGGCCAGTGCTCCTATCAGCAGAAAACTGCACCGGCCCGGGGTTATACCAGTGAGCACCACGGAGCGATCCTCTTCCGGCTACTTCTTCCTTCAAATTTTCAAACGATTTTCAGCGATCGATCGAAGGATTTTTATTCGATGCCAAAAACTTATAAAATACTTGTAGACGGTTCCCATAGGCTTATGATGCAATTCGGTAGCTTTAACTTGGCGAAGTATTGAATTCGAAGGATTTTTAAAGAGACAGTACTTTCGACTATCGAATGGTCGAATAGTCGAACGATTTTTTATTCGAATCGTTAGAGTCGAAGTCCAATTCGATGGTCGAAGTATCCCAAAATTTACTTCGAAATTCAAACTTTTTGAAATTCGAATATTCACCCGAGGCTTAGTAAATCTGCCCCCAAAATATTATATGGCAAATCAATAAAAAAAAAATAAAGGGGACACTTGTTTAGATTGCATTTCTCTTGTTAAACACAAATCTCCAACCTCAACAAACATGAGGGCAATTCCTCAAGTGGGATAACATCATAAAACGAGACCATTCCAGAATTTGTTTATCCCTGAGAAAATCTTTTCCCAGGCTTATTTTAAACTGACCATCTCTTTCATTTCTATCTTTTCGTGTATTAACTTTTCTCATAAACTTGGAGCAGATTGCTGTACCTTTATCGTCATTTTTATTTGACATTTCTCTAACATGATTGCTCTCTGACAGCTTTTCTTGGCTTCTATGGGAGCTCTGAATGGTTCTTGATGCACAACTGCCCCCTCTCCTTCTCAGTTTTTGATACATTTCTGTTAGACTTGTTTCCAAGTATTTCCATTTGTCTGACAAATATTTTACAGATTTTCCTATTTATTTTACATGGTTTATTCCTTAGAGAAATTGTTTCTCAGTTGAGGGGCTACAGCAATTTACTTGAAAATGAGCGTTCCCAAAAGGGGAGAACTGCTGTGCAAGTGAGACTTTAAAACATCAAGAACGTGTTCAAGGTGATACCTGGGGTGCTCATGATTATTATTTTTCTTTTTTTATATATATATAAAGGAAAAGTATCCTGTAGTGCTTTACAAAGATTTTGTATTATTTACATCAGTCCCTGTCCTATTTGAGCTTACAATCTAAGGTTCCCCTATCACTAGGTATGTACTGTATGTTTATACCCATGGAGAGCCACAATTAGGGGCAAATTTACCTAGGGTCGAATATCGAGGGTTAATTAACCCTCGATATTCGACTGCCGAATTGAAATCCTTCGACTTCGAATATCGAAGTCGAAGGATTTAGCGCAATTCGTTTGTTCGAACGATCGAAGGAATAATAGTTCGATTGAACGATTAAATCCTTCGAATCGAACGATTCGAAGGATTTTAATCCATCGATCGAAGGATTATCCTATGGGGAAGGTCCCCATAGGCTAACATTGCCCCTTCGAGGCTAACATTGGCCTCGGTAAGTTTTAGATGGCGAAGTATTTTTTAAAGAGACAGTACTTCGACTATCGAATGGTCGAATAGTCGAACGATTTTTAGTTCGAATCGATCGAACTGAAGTTGAAGGTCGAAGTAGCCTTTTTGATGGTCGAAGTAGCCAAAAAAACATTCCAAATTCGAAGTTTTTTTTCTTCTATTCCTTCACTCGAGCTAAGTAAATGGGCCCCCCAATCTCATGCAGATACAAGGAGCACATACAACTCTGACTAAGCCAGATTCAAACTCATGACCCCATCATCACAAGTTGGAATGATAGCCACTGAGACACTGTGCTGTCTAGGTTGTGCTTAGAAAATGTAATTTACCAAGTTCTAAAATATCATTCACCACCTACAAGCAACAAGACAGCCACAGACCATTATTCTGGTGCACCAACACTGCTGCCACCATGAGTTCAGGCAGGTAGTGGTCTTCCAATACCATCCAAACTCTGTTTCTACAAATAGATGCCATTGGAATGCCATTTATTACTTCAGAGAACAAGTTCCATTGCTCAAGAGTCCAGTTCTGGTGACATTTTTTGGCATCTGATAATCCACAATAACCCCATGCTTTCTATGAATAGTTTATTTGCCTACATTGCTCGTGGAGACAGTTTGGAACTCAATGATGAGTATTTCAACTGACAAGCCATTTTAGATAGATGATGCTATCCAGATCATCCTATAAAGGAACATCTGGACCCCTCCAGTACATATCACTAAGATGTCCAGGTGATTGGTCAGGACCTACACAGGGTCGAACTGGGGGATCAGGGCCCACTGGGGCAGCCACATCAGGACCCCCTCCCCCCAAGGGCCTCCCACCCCAGTCGTAGGGCCCCCTCTGTCCCCCTTCCCCCCCAGGGAAGGTCTGGAGCAGGTCTGGGCCAGCAGAGCCCACCGTGTTTTTTCCCCTACAGCACAGGATGGTGGTCATCTGGTGAGCAATAAAGAGATAGTTGGATTCTTCTGAAATGCCTTGGGCATATAAGTTTTAGGCTGAATATTGAGCTCCCCATAGTTCTTCAGAGGGAAAGTTCAAAGCTTTATTGACTTTTTTAGGATTTTAGTAGCGTGTTGAGTAGATAGCGGATGAGCTATTTTTTGCCTCAATGTATATTAGTCACAAAAGAAAACGTTATTTGACTTTATCAAGTGAAAACGTATGGACAAGATTCCATTTATGGAGTAAAGTTGTCTCCTAATTCAGTTCCAGTTTTTCCCATTGACTTCAATTGAATTTTCATGTGATAAACAGAGTGAGAAGTTTTTCTATTTGGATCTGGTTCTGATCTAAAATTGAATTAGGAGCTAAGCTTTTCTCATCAAATTGAATCTGGTTCAGTATAGTTAAGACCTAGAGTATTTTTCCTTGAATAAAAATGTTTTTATACAGGACAAAGAATATCAATCGTTTAAAGGAGAAGGAAAGCTACGGAGGCGTTTTATTGCCAATAGATTAGCTACAATAGTGCAAGCTAGAATGCTATGTTTATATTGTAGAATGTTTTACCATCCCTGAGTAAAAAGCTGCAGAAGCTCTCTGTTTGTTTAGGATAGCAGCTGCCATATTAGCTTGATATGACATCACTTCCTGCCTGAGTCTCTCTCTGCTCTCTTATAGCTATGGGCTCAGATTACAGCAGAGAAGGGGAGGGGGAAGAGGAGCAAACTGAGCATGCTCAAGCCCAAGCCCTGGAGGTTTAAGCTGAAAACAGGAAGTCTGATACGGAAGCCCATGAGTACACAATAGAAGGAAAGAAATGTGCTGTTTCTCTTGACAGAGGACTCAGAGCAAAATTACTTTGAGGGTTTACTGGTGTATTTATATAGACCTTTCTGATAAAGCTTACTTAGGGGCCAATTCAAAAAGGGTCGAATATCGAGGGTTAATTAACCCTCGATATTCGACTGGGAATTAAAATCCTTCGACTTCGAATATCGAAGTCGAAGGATTTTAGCGCAAATAGTGCGATCAAACGATCGAAGGATTATTCCTTCGATCGAAACGATAAAATCCTTGGAATCGAACGATAGGCTAACATTGAGTTCGGTAGCTTTTAGATGGCGAACTAGGGGGTCAAAGTTTTTTCTTAAAGAGACAGTACTTCGACTATCGAATGGTCGAATAGTCGAACGATTTTTAGTTTGAATCATTCGATTTGAAGTCGTAGTCAAGGGTCGAAGTAGCCCATTCGATGGTCAAAGTAGCCCAAAAAACACTTCGAAGTTTTTTTACTTCGAATCCTTCACTCGGCCCCCCAATTTTAACCTTTCTTTCTCCTTTTAGGGTCAGGCCACACTGAGCGTTTTGGGGAGATTTGGTCGCCTGTCGACTCATCGCCTCATTTTTGATGCGACCAATCTCCCCAAACGCCTTCCCTCACTCTGCGCCGGCTAAAATGAAAAAACGATTTGTTTTCCGAAGTTGCCCGAAGTTAGTCGCAAGGAGACCAAATATCCTCAAAACGCCCAGTGTGGCCTGACCCTAAAGGAGGTTTGAAACTGGAATCTGCTCCATTACATCCTCTTCATCCACTGAAAACATATGTCACATTTCACAATTTCCAGTAAGGCAAAGAGTTAAATACAAATGTCTGGCCTCCCCCCTAAAGCCAAGAGAACAAGAAGGAGCAGAGGCAGCACATTGGGTTTATTGTTGGTCATGAACTCAGAAATGTTTCAGTCGCATTGTTATACAGACGGTAAAAATTGTACAGTGGCCAAAATCAATGTAATAAAAACTTTCTGCTCTTCTACTGAAAATATTTATAAGAAAAAGAAGAATAATGTGTTCTAGGGAATGGTATAATTATTTAGCTTTGTTTTTCTCTTCTGTGATCACAGATATTTATAATAATTCTCCTGCTTGAAATCCCAGGTGGGGGAATGCAAGGTTTTCATTACTATAAAATTAATCCATTATATTCACTTTCTAAATACTTTCTCTACTATTAAACCCACAAGGACAAACACTGTACGATAACCGAGCCTCAATGTTAATATTTATTTGTTAATGGTATGGATATTAATTGAAAGAAATGTAACAAAGATAACCAAAACTCCTGTAATGAAAAATGTTTTCCCAGAGACTATTATCTACTGTTACTATAGGCACCATCTCTCCCTACTATACCTGCTATCCCACAGTCACACTCCCTTCCCAGAGACTATTATCCACTGTTACTATAGGCACCATCTCTCCCTACTATACCTGCTATCCCACAGTCACACTCCCTTCCCAGAGACTATTATCCACTGTTACTATAGGCACCATCTCTCCCTACTATACCTGCTATCCCACAGTCACACTCCCTTCCCAGAGACTATTATCCACTGTTACTATAGGCACCATCTCTCCCTACTATACCTGCTATCCCACAGTCACACTCCCTTCCCAGAGACTATTATCCACTGTTACTATAGACACCATCTCTCCCTACTATACCTGCTATCCCACAGTCACACTCCCTTCCCAGAGACTATTATCCACTGTTACTATAGGCACCATCTCTCCCTACTATACCTGCTATCCAACAGTCACACTCCCTTCCCAGAGACTATTATCCCACTGTTACTATAGGCACCATCTCTCCCTACTATACCTGCTATCCCACAGTCACACTCCCTTCCCAGAGACTATTATCCACTGTTACTATAGGCACCATCTCTCCCTACTATACCTGCTATCCCACAGTCACACTCCCTTCCCAGAGACTATTATCCACTGTTACTATAGACACCATCTCTCCCTACTATACCTGCTATCCCACAGTCACACTCCCTTCCCAGAGACTATTATCCACTGTTACTATAGGCACCATCTCTCCCTACTATACCTGCTATCCCACAGTCACACTCCCTTCCCAGAGACTATTATCCACTGTTACTATAGGCACCATCTCTCCCTACTATACCTGCTATCCCACAGTCACACTCCCTTCCCAGTGACTATTATCCCACTGTTTCTATAGGCACCATCTCTCCCTACTATACCTGCTATCCCACAGTCACACTCCCTTCCCAGAGACTATTATCCACTGTTACTATAGACACCATCTCTCCCTACTATACCTGCTATCCCACAGTCACACTCCCTTCCCAGAGACTATTATCCACTGTTATTATAGACACCATCTCTCCCTACTATACCTGCTATCCCACAGTCACACTCCCTTCCCAGAGACTATTATCCACTGTTACTATAGACACCATCTCTCCCTACTATACCTGCTATCCCACAGTCACACTCCCTTCCCAGAGACTATTATCCACTGTTACTATAGACACCATCTCTCCCTACTATACCTGCTATCCCACAGTCACACTCCCTTCCCAGAGACTATTATCCACTGTTACTATAGGCACCATCTCTCCCTACTATACCTGCTATCCCACAGTCACACTCCCTTCCCAGAGACTATTATCCACTGTTATTATAGGCACCATCTCTCCCTACTATACCTGCTATCCCACAGTCACACTCCCTTCCCAGTGACTATTATCCCACTGTTTCTATAGGCACCATCTCTCCCTACTATACCTGCTATCCCACAGTCACACTCCCTTCCCAGAGACTATTATCCACTGTTACTATAGACACCATCTCTCCCTACTATACCTGCTATCCCACAGTCACACTCCCTTCCCAGAGACTATTATCCACTGTTACTATAGACACCATCTCTCCCTACTATACCTGCTATCCCACAGTCACACTCCCTTCCCAGAGACTATTATCCACTGTTACTATAGACACCATCTCTCCCTACTATACCTGCTATCCCAAAGCCACACTCCCTTCCCAGTGACTATAATCCCCTATAGGCACCACTATAGACACCATCTCTCCCTACACTCTTGTATCATTGTGAGCCAAGATACAAGACTGAAATAGCGATGTATTTAAACATCAGCAACCAGGTAGAGTTTAGCCTGTACCACAATATATATATATATATATATATATATATATATATATATATATATATATATATATATATATATATATATATATTTAATTTTATTTAAGTAAAAGGAACAAAATAATATTCAGCCTATGAGCACAATATTAGTGATACACCTTCTTGCACAATGTGGCTATTATCCATTGCAAACCTTCATTTCTCAGAAATTTCTCAGTTGCCGGGAGCAATTCTTGTGACTGCAAAGGTAGACTTCACCTTCAGAAGCCATTAGCAAATGTCAGTGGAACTGCAGCTCTGGTTAATACAAAAGCTGAATCACAGCAAGACAATCTCACAACATACTGTACTTTCATAAAGGGCATCATGTTCCACCACGCTGATTATTTTGTACCCTTTGCCGTGCCACACTGCACCTGCTGCAGGCAACTGAAATGGGATTTCATAAGCCAAGATGTATTTTTCCAGTCCAGTAATAGGGACTGTAAACTAGTTCTTTATTACATGAAACACATGTCACAGAAACAGATAACTGTCCCACTGTCAGCACAAGAAAGGTCCCCAAAAAAAGATGAATAATAGATAAATACAGGCAGGGAAGGAGGGTAATATTTATGACTGGGGAGGCTACTTGTAGATAGTTTCTCATTATAGGATTTGCGCGGGTACAGCAAAAACTCTACTTTCGATCTTTGAAAAACATAGCCCTATTAAAATTTGTTCCCTAAATTCCAGATTTGTTACATATTAGCTATCTGGCTCCAGTCAATACCTGACTGTGACGCCTTTTGACAGATGTATTAATAACTTTTATACTAAAAAAAAGTGCAGTATAGAGAGGAAAGATTGCACAGAAGATATAAATAGCAATAAGGGAAATGTGCTGGAATGAATCACTATTATTCAAAGTATATGTATATAGTAGTTCTAGCTGAGGAGATGTCAGATATTATTTCCTGGAGAGCTACATACTGCACATACTGTAATTTACTCATCATAAATTGGCTCCAGGCTGTACAGCTATGTACAGTTCATCTTCATTTTGGGCATTTCAGGCATTTGTCTTTTTTAGTTACATATTTATAATATTTACCCAGTTGTCTAATTTTTACTGGTTCTTTGTACCCTCTCAAGCCAGTCAACCTTCCCAGATTTATAGGAGTCAACTATGTTTCTTCTGCCAGGAGGGGTGGAGCATGAGGCATAGTTAAGGTTTAACTGGGTGTGGTCAGGGCTGCTATGGATGTGGCCCAAATTATCCCCAGATTTGGTTCCCTGGTTTGACTCAAAGTCCATCCATTGAAATTTATTTTATTCAATATTCCTATTAAAAGATTTATGAACATACAGGCTCCATGCTATTCCATCTTACGCGTTTCAACCACCCGGCATAGGCAGTTACAGCACCAAGTTACCAAATGAGAATTAAACCCAAATAAACACCTCCCATACTGACATAAAACCAATGAAAAGCTTCAAACTACATTTTATAGAGAACAAAGTTATTCATATACATTTTCTGGGGTTCCATCCCTTGATCTGTATGTAATCTGCAGAAGTAATAACATAGAGCTTAAAAAGTCAAACACAACATGTAAAAACACATATTACAAACCCACTTATAAAAATATATGAAATAATGGTGATAAAAAATGTATAAAAACTTAGGTAAAAGCTCCATATAATCAATGTTAATCCTATTTTCTTAGTGGTTAGCTTCTAGACTCATGGGGCAAATTCAGTAAAGGGAGAATAGTCGCCAGTTAAGGCTCCGCCACATTTCGCCAGGCGTAAATTCGTTACCACTCCACTAATTTACTAAAATGCAAAGTTGCGTCTCTGTATTCGAAAGATGGTGAAATGTCGGTTACATTAATTCGTCAGCAAAGTTTTGCTAACGTTAATTTCTGCCTATTTAAACTTCATTAGTGTTCTTACGCTTAAGTCAATTTAACTGGGGCGGGTACATATAGGTCATATATATACGTCTTTATTAGAGATGTTGGTGCAAATGCTTGAAGTGGCCACTTATTATTACACAGGTCCAAGGAAGCAAAATAAAGACAAAAGAGATCCTCTAATGCCCTAGACATGAGCCCACCCTAAAACAAATGTGACATGGCCCTCAAATGGTTGGGAAAAAAATGTTAACACAAAAATCTTTAATAGTTAGAATTTTTGAAGTCAGTACTGCTTTAGAATATGAAAAAACGACAGCGTTTTTTAGAACTTTTATGACTTTCCGGCATACAGGATATGATGTCACCGACATAAGATTGAAGAGGATGTGGCTTCATCTTATCAGTTCGCCAGGTCTAAGGTGGCGAAGGAAACTCTGGTGAAAGGGGAAATGTTCTGTAAAATTCTCACTGTAGTGAATTTGTAGAATAACGATCATTCATCTGAGCAAATATTCTCCTGGCGATAGGGCGCATAACTACACTAGCGATGGTCTCTTTCGCTAATAAATTGTCCTTTACACCTATTCTTAAATAGTGATGTCCCTGCTGATGGGATTTCTTGTGAATTTTCTCTAGCGACAGCGACTTCGCCCTTTAGTAAATCTGCCCCATAGATATCACTCTGCTATCCCATATTACTGCTCTAGTCCCCTGTATACATACCATACCCATACATAATTATGCTAATATTAAAATATATAAAAGTAAATATATCTGTAAAAACCAAGTAAAACATGTCACATTAAATTCATAATTAAGGCCTGATGGCTTTTATATATTTTGATATTAACATAATTATTTATGATAAAAGTTTATTTATCCCTGATAACAACCTCCTAAGCCAATGATTACTGCATCAAATCCATCAGATCAGTAGAGATCCCCATTATTTTTGCTGAATATTTTGACGTTGATGTAAATGGCTCTACTTGACCAAATTGTTAGGGCAGAGACACATGTGGAGATTCGGGGAGATTAGTTGCCCCGCGACAAATCCTCGTAAGTCGCACAACTTTGGAAAACTAAGTGCTCTGAGTGCCATCCCGCCGGCGATTTAGATTCTAGCCGACGAGAAGGCAGTTCCGGTGGTTTTTATGTGTTATTACAGTTTTGCTAATAAAGTTAAATTGCCCTTTAAGCTGCAAGTCCCAGTTTCCCCAAGAGACCTGCTTATCTTAAATAGTTACAATCGTTTCTTTGCTTATCTCATAATTATTACAAATGTATCTTATCTGAACCTTGTGGCTGTTCTGGGCTCTCTGCCAAAAGCCAATTAAGTTAGAAGCTTTGTTTCTTTTTCTGGCTGTTCAGTGCAGAGAAAAATGAGACTTTCCAGTACAAATGAGGGACTGCGGGTTGAGCTGCCAAAAGAGGGACTGTCCCTCTAAAAAAGGGACAGTTGGGAGGTATGGCCGCCCATTGGGTGTTTAATACCCAGAAAAGATCTGAAAGAACAAGATCAAGCTAGAATTGTTAATACACTCCTGCTTTCCTAAACAGTATTGACTGATGTGTTTGCTTCAGCTAATTCTATTTAATAATACAATTTATCACCACTAACCACTGAACACAGTATCACTTTTATACCCGGAGCATACATATTGATTTAGAACACTTTAAGACAATATTGACCAAACCGCTTAAGCAAATCTATCAAAATGTGCACAGGCAAACTGAATTGTTGGAACTGTCTTCAGATTCCAGTAGAAATGGGAATGCTTTATTCTAGCACAATAGTGTCTACAAATCACTAGACACTACAATCTACAAATGTGGCTTTAAAGTGTCAGTAATCAGTATGGTTTTATTATGGGCAACTATTTTCATATGAAGTGATTGTACTTGCAGTGTTTGGAGCTCTACTTCCACAGGGGCAGGTCATTAGCTGATGGATTGTTTGTCACACATAGTCGGGTCAAGTCTCCCTTTGAGGCCCAACATTTGCTTAGCTCGCATTAAATGAATTGGTCATTAAGCCACAGTTTTAAGAATATCTAAGTTTTACATTATGGGGGTTATTTACTAAAATCAAAATTGATCTCATATTTTATTTGAAAAACCACACCTTAACTCCAATGCCTGATTTTAGCTTATTTATTAAAGGGATACTGTCATGGGAAAAAAAAAATTTTTCAAAATGAACCAGTTAATAGTGCTGCTCCAGCAGAATTCTGCACTGAAATCCATTTCTCAAAAGAGCAAACAGATTTTTTTTAATTCAATTTTGAAATCTGACATGGGGCTAGACATTTTGTCAATTTCCCAGCTGCCCCAGGTCATGTGACTTGTGCCTGCACTTCAGGAGAGAAATGCTTTCTGGCAGGCTGCTGTTTTTCCTTCTCAATGTTACTGAATGTGTCTCAGTGAGACATGGGTTTTTACTATTGAGTGTTGTTCTTAGATCTACCAGGCAGCTGTTATCTTGTGTTAGGGAGCTGTTATCTGGTTACCTTCCCATTGTTCTTTTGTTTGGCTGCTGGGGGGGAAAAAGGGAGGGGGTGATATCACTCCAACTTGCAGTACAGCAGTAAAGAGTGATTGAAGTTTATCAGAGCACAAGTCACATGACTTGGGGCAGCTGGGAAATTGACAATATGTCTAGCCCCGTGTCAGATTTCAAAATTGAATATAAAAAAATCTGTTTGCTCTTTTGAGAAATGGATTTCAGTGCAGAATTCTGTTGGAGCAGCACTATTAACTGATTTGATTTGAAAAAAAAATTTTTTCCCATGACAGTATCCCTTTAATAACATAACTTAATTTAATGAGATCGCGGAAAAAATTGATAAAATCGAGTGAAAACCCGAATCGTTTAATTTTTCAGGCTATTTTCTGAATTGCTCAAAATATTTTTTGTTTTCTGTAATGTAATATGTCTTTGCCTGAAAACCCCTAAAAAGTTGGATTTTTTGGCAAAACCCCCTGAAGACCCCAATAACATCTGAGAAGGCAGATTTTTGGATTCTGGCTTCTTGCAGCATCCGGGTATAATTAATCTCGAAAAATTTTAGTTTTTTTCCTCTAAAAATGTTAGTTTTCTAGTAAATAACCCCCTATGTGTTCATCCTCAAATTCTATTTAATTGATCTCCAAAATGGGATTTCAGTGTCTAGGAGAGCAAATAAGCATTTTTTCCATAGCTGAGATTTAGGGGAAATTCACTATGCGCCGAAGCGCCTAACGCTAGCGTCAATTCGCTAGCGTTGGTCATTTTCGTTACTTCGCAAATTCACTAACGAACGCTGGCGTAAATTTGCTAGTGTTACTTCGCACCCTTAAGGCCGGCGAATTTGCTCAACGGATGTAACTACGCAAATTCACTAATGCGCGCATTGTACTGAACGCTACCTTTTACGCTAGACTTCCTTCGCCACCTCAGACCAGGCGAAGTGCAAGAGAGTAAATAGGGATGCTTCAAAAAAAGTTCAAATTTTTTCTAAGTCACAAAAAACGCTGGCGTTTTTTCTATATTATGGGTGATAGGCTGAAAAAGATCGAAAAATTTTTTGGGGCTCCCCTCCTTCCCCCCTACATTTCCTAACTCATGGCAACTTAACTATACAGTGGGCACATGTTTAGGGCAAAAAAAAAATTTTATTTGATGTTTTGAAGGTTTCCCAGGCATTTGTAGTGATTCTACGTATTCCTCCATTGAAATTTGCAAATTTCGTATGCAAATTAACCATCGCTAGCGTAACTTCACTTCGCTTAGCGAATCAACGCTAGCGCCTGGAGAAGTGTGGCGAAGTTACGCCTGGCGCAACTACAAATCTTAGTGAATTTGCCCCTTAGGCTGTGCTCCTATCTATGCAAGGAGGCCTGGGCAGATTGTTACACTAGGTATCTATGTAGCAGATGAGATTCGATGTAGAAGAATAAATGCCAGGAATCAAACTCTTGCCTATTTGTTAAACTATACCTGCACTTTTCTCCTGAGCCACTGAGGTTCCTTAGAGTTGGTGTGGGTTTGTTATTATGATGGACTTGTGCTATTTCTCTGCTGCTCTCCTGCCCCTCCTTCCTTAACTTCAACTGTTGCCCCTTTTATAAGGCTGTTACAAGCACCTCCCAGTTGCTTAATCAGTGGGTAAGCTCCCCAGCCAGATCTACCCTGCAATTCCTTGTTCCTAGTCTCTGAGTCCTTTCCCTGTTCCTGTACCCTTGTTCCTGGTTCCCTTCCTGCTTCATGTGGATCTCCTGGTACTGACCTTGGATTGCTCTCTGGACCTGTCTCAACCTCAGTTTGTTTATTGGACCTTCACTGTAAACTGCCTGTCACAAAATTTGGACTGAACTTTATTTTGCCTGCCAGTATCCCAGGTTATTCTGTTTTTTCACTGGTTTCTGTTTTGCATCTTGTTTCATTAAATCTTTACTTTTTCATGGCTTCCAAACTCCCTTATCATATTTATGGTTATACCCCGGGTTATCCAGTATACAGACTCCCTTCTGTCTTCAGTGGCAGAACGTGACAATAAAATGTTTTCAGGTGAATCCTTGATGGAGAATGGAAGTACTTGTAGATAACAGATTTGACTGTATCTAGCAAAGACCATCTGCAGCAGCTACAGCCAACAAGATATTGACCTGCAAAAAAATGGGTAGACTTTTTGAAGAAGAGTGCTGGTTAGGTGTCCTCCAGACTATGCAAAGTATTGGTCTCCATTATACATAAAAGACATTATTAAAATTAGAATAGATTTCATCTGGAGCTCCGTAATTGACCTGTGTGTTTTTGGAGTGAGTGAGTAAGCTGGAGCACCATGAAAAAAACCTACAGAAGCACCAAGAGAACCCAAAACTTAATTGACCTGTATGTTTTTGGAATGTGTGAGTAAACTGGAGCACCAAGAAAAAAAACCTACACAAGCACCAAGAAAAGCCAAAAACTTAATTGACCTGTGTGTTTTTGGAGTGAGTGAGTGAATAAGCTGGAGCACAAGGAAAAAACCTACACAAGCACCAGGAGAACCCAAAAATCATACAAACTCCTTGCTCTGACTGAAATCAAACCAGCGCAGCAAGACAGTGGTTACCCTCTGAGCCACCATGCTTAAATACTTAGTTTATAACATGGATGCCTTATAAGTAGATGAGAAGCCTGAAGTCTTTGGTATCTTGTTATAATCCAGGAACAGATGGGACACTTTACTTGTGAGCTAAAATTATCTATTTGAAATGATGATTTTGAGCAGGGAATTTTATCTCTTGAGTATTTGCTCTGAGCTACCAGCTCTACGACGTGTTAGGCTTTCATGGGATTCTCACAGAGGTGTAATACATACACACAATTCTAAGAAAACTCAATTTCCCCAGGGCATTGTTCCCACATGTCTCAGGGTTTCACCAAAATGCCTCCCCAAGGAGCAGTTTATGATTTAATTACTAGCTTCTTGCTGGATTACCTAAATCCCCTAAAACATTAAATCGACTGTCAAAGGATGAAACAATTTAACCTTAACACTCTTTTCTTAGTTTATATATACATATGGAAATAGCATTCCTGAATATGCAGACTGTTGCCAGGGAATTAGAGCGGTAGGATCTTGCCTGCCCTTAGAGCTTGATAAGTCAACAGGGGTTCTGGTACTGAATAATTTATCAACCCTTTGACAAAATGTCAACAGAATTAGTTTGGAAAATGAAACCATATTTATAAGCAATGTGACCAAATCCCAAGTTCCTAATGATTGAATCTGAATATTAATTATGATGGTGCATGTCAACAAATATTCAGCAGTAGTATTCAAGACCATTAGATGCATGTGCTCCTGGTTGATCCATCTCTGGCCATACACTGAAGCATTACAGAAAACAAATATAACTCTGCTTCCTATAGTATTCCTATGTGCAGGTATGGGATCCATTATCCGGAAACCCATTATCCAGAAAACTGAATTACGGAAAAGTTGTCTCCCATAGACTCGATTCTATCCAAATACTCCACATTTTTAAAAATGATTTCTTTTTTCTCTGTAATAATAAAACAGTAGCTTGTACTTGATCCAAACTAAGATATAATGAATCCTTATTGGAGGCAAAACCAGCCTATTGGGTTTATTTAATGTTAATATGATTTTCTAGCAGACTTAAGGTATGAAGATCCAAATTATGGAAAGGTCCATACTCCGGAAAACCCCAGGTCCCGAGCATTCTAGATAACAGGTCCCATACCTGTATATCATGTTTTGAATCTGGTGGACCTGCATAGACAAACTAGTGACTTTAGCAATGGTTATCTATACCTGATAACCACGCTGTCTTCCTCTCCCCACATGTTCTTTTAGCTGCATAAGTGACATCTCTGCTCCTGAAGCACACACACATATTTTACGTTATTTTATTTCCCCAACATGAAGCAAATTTTGAATAAGAACTGCTAAAATTGCATGGTTTTCAGCATCATCATGAGGAATTGTGTCTCTAATGATCTTTCAGCACCCTCTGCTGTCCACTGGAGAATGGAGAGGAAACTATTAAGCCATATTAAAAGTTCTACTGTTGTAAGAAATGAACCACTCTGACCAAATCCGCACTGACTTTTCCCCCCTATTTATCAATACAATTTAACGAAAATTCTTGTATGGGAAAAGACTATAAAATCGTGAAGACATTTTCATCCTACCATTTTTTTAGATTTGCAGGTCTGAGTTGGAGTACTTTTTTATTTGGTCCTTTAACACCATTTGAGTTTAATAAACTACTGAAGTTTTTTTGTATGCATAAATGGTGTTTTCCCCTTCCGACCAGAAAAAATCTGACTTTAATAAATAACCCCCTTTATTTTTGTTTGTACCACAATGTTAATCAGCGTTAAGACAAATAATTTAATCTCATCACAATGATGAGCAAAGACAGACTTTTCTTAATCTATGGCTCATATCCAAATATGGGCTTTATGCTGTTTAGGGTGGATCACCATTAGGGATACACAAATTGATTATTTTTGGATTCAGCCAAATATCATCCTACAAAAAAAGTATACATCATAATTTTCATACAGAAAAAGTTAGTGGTCGCAGACTTTAAGGGGCAGATTTATTAAGGGTCGAATTGAAATTTCGACTTTGAATTCGAATTTTCAAAATTTTTTATGGTCAAAACTGTCAAATTCGACTAGGGAGTTTTTTTAAAAAAAATTCGATTCGATTCATCCGATTTTATTAATACATTTTGATTGGTCAAATTTCGAATTTATGGGAGTTTAGGGGAGTTTTTAAAAACGCACATGAATTTGAAAGTCGACCTTTGATAATGTGCCTCCTCATGATTTGGTGAAACTGAACACTTGGAATTCACCTAGATCCTACAAAAAGTGCTGCGATTTGACTGAATCGGGGATTAAGGGGCCGATTCATGAAGCTCGAGTGAAGGATTCGAATGAAAAAAATTCGAATTTCGAAGTATTTTTTTGGTACTTCGACCATCGAATTGGTTAAATTCGTTCGAATTCGAACGAAATCGAACGAATCGAACGAAAAATCGTTCGACTATTCGACCATTCGATAGTCGAAGTACTTCCCCTTTAAAAAAAACTTCGACCCTCTACTTCGGCAGGTAAAACCTACCGAAGTCAATGTTAGCCTATGGGGAAGGTCCCCATAGGCTTGCCTGTGATTTTTTGATCGAAGGATTTTCCTTCGATCGTTGGATTAAAATCCTTCGAATCGTTCGATTCGAAGGATTTAATCGTTCGATCGAACGAAAAATCCTTCGATCGATCGATCGCAGGATTAGCGCTAAATCCTTCGACTTCGATATTCGAAGTCGAAGGATTTCAATTCGAGGGTCGAATTTCGAAGTATTTTTAACTTCGAAATTCGACCCTTAATGAATCTGCCCCTAAGTGTGTGTGAGTGAGCTCAGTTATAATGATAAAAACCTCTTTTTCCCTGGGATGACATTTTTTTTTTTATGAAAAGGCACTCAACTTATTTCTTGAAAGAAATAATTTATGAAACTCTAGGAGCTGGGTTGGTGTCCACTTGCATAAAGAACTGTGGCCAATAGCCCAACTTCCAGCATATATTGAGGCTCTCCTGGCAGTTTCCAAGGCCAAACCATCCATCATACCTCCACTGTCATGGCCAACTAGTAGCATAGTGAAACTAGTATTATATTTTATTTTATTTCAAATTTTCTTAAATAGCCCCAATGTTGCAATACGGTCAGTCAAAAGAATAGAAGGAGACCATATATCAGTAAAATAAACCTCTTTGATTGTCTCTTGTGGATCCAGGTTCGATGTCACAGAGATTGTGTTCGGACACAATTATGCAAATGATGGTGCCAGAAAAATAAATAATTAACCTCACCTTTTAATTTTAATTTCTTTGCCAAAGGTCAAAACTGGCGGCATTCATAGACTTCTGCTTAATCACATGCATGCCCAAGGCTTTATTGAAATTGTGAAAGAAAGTGCGTAACATTCATTAAAGGGAGACGGCATCTATTTCAACCAAACAGTCAGATACATAGTGATGGGCGAATTTATTCGCTGTGAATTTGCGCGATTCACCCCCGGCGAATAAATTCGTAAAAACGGCAGCGAAAATTCACCGGAGTTAAAAACGAGAAGCATATTTTTTGCAGTTTCGCAAATTCCGCTGGAATTTATAGTCGAAGCGAAACGGTGCAAATTCGCCCATCACTACAGATAGACATCTGAAAAAGGAGAATGGAAAACATTTTGGAACATTTTGTTTGTCTAATGGCGGCACCTACAATGTCATTGTCATCTATTTGTACTCCCAGTTCCAGCACAGAGGCATGCAATGTGTTGGGTTTAATCTGTTAAAGGAAAACATGTCCAGGCCCATTTGGATGCTGGGCAATGTGTTTTTTACATAGAAGGAAAAGGAATGCTTCAGACTGTTGCTCTTCAAAATGCTGCAACGTGTATTGTGTAGCCAATGCTATGAATTATAGAATCTACAGACATAAGCTGGTTAATGGTGCTCTTGGCTTTTCACAGTACAACAGGACAAGCCTGTTTTACTCCCTGACTTGTCTAATAAGAGGACCATTTAATGCTTCCCTTAAGGCCCCCATACACGTGCCGATAAAAGCTGTCGACAGACCGAGTCGGCAGCTTATCAGCTCATCAATGCGTGTATGCGGTCCCGTGATCTGACCACCCGTTTTGGATGGATTATGATCTGATCATTGGGCCCTAGGGTCCCCAATTGGATCAGCCCGATATTGTCCATTTCAATGTGGGCATATCGTGGAGAGATCTGCTCATTTGGCGACATTGACAAACGAGTGGATCTCTGCGTCTATGGCCACCTTTAGAAAGCAAAATAAAAATCTAAAGACAATCTTAAATTTGGATTATCTGGATGATTTTAGAACTTTACTGAACAATGAATGTTGCCTAGGGTAGATTAGTGGGGCTCGGGCTGGCCCCATTTATGTAACTCTTGTTTGGGAGTAGGCAAGCTGGATACACAAAATAAAATAACCAACTGAAAAATTTTCTTGGTCCCTTATAAGATCAAAGCATTCCATTATAGTTTTTTTTCTGTGGGGCAGTTGTTACTCAGCCTGTTCTTGACCCTGCTTATACATTTCCCATTCCAAAGGCTCTATCTTAAAGCTTTGCTGCCCACCTTGACCAAAATATATTTAGCTATGATTTTGCCTCAGGCTTTGGTACTTTGCATTGGCCCAGATTCACCAGCTTTGCTACAGTGCATGGCCCTTGAGCAAAACCTATGTCAGTGTGAGGCACTTGTGGAACATTCTCTGCTTAATCCAGAAAATAATCATTACACTTGTGAATTCCTCTCAACCTTGAGAATGAATGTGTCATCCAGAGGTAGGTAGGTGTGAGTAGCGGTCAAGGTTTGTACTTTATAGCCAGTGTAGGACTAGATCTTAAGGTGAGTTGCTCCACTTCATAGGGTGATGGCTACGTATCCAATCAGTCCTAAACTCCACAGGAGAACTGCAGAAGTCCCAGTTCATGGTTTCAAATGCATAAGATTAGGGTGGAGGCATTTAAGTTTTCCCAGGATTACCCTACTGTGTAGAGTTTATGTACTACAATACTTACTTACACTGAGGGGCAGATTTACTAAGCTTGAGTGAAGAATTCGAATGAAAAAAAAAAATCAAATTTCGAAGTATTTTTTGGGTACTTCGATCATCGAATTGAACAAATTCGATCGAATCGAATGATTCGAACGATTCGAAGCAAAAATCGTTCGACTATTCGACCATGCGATAATCAAAGTACTGGTACTTCGACTTCATACTTCGCCACTTTAACCTACCGAGCTGTGATGTTAGCCTATGGGGACCTTCCCCAGTACTTTTCTAACTTGTTTTTGATCAAATAAAAATTATTTGATTGATCGCTTAAAATCGTTCGATATATACGGTAGATAGATATATAGATGGATTAATCGTTCGAATCATTCGATATATAGATAGATTAATGATTTCAGATAAAAAACATCAAACACAAGAGTTTCAGATTATAATCAGTAAACAGATTATAATATATATAGGTTACTTTTTGTTGAGTAGCCTTTGAGTTCCAAGCCAGATCTGGAGCAAATAACATATCCCCCATATTGTCTTTTTCTGTCTGTATTTGAGATACTGTTTTAAATTATTCCCCCTATTGTGTGGCCTATACATCCAGAGGGGGTTGCTTGACTATGTTAGGGCAGTGGCAGATGGGGAGATTTGTCACCTGCAGTTGTTAATAAATAGTCGCAGGACACAAATCTCCCCATCTGCCACTGCCCTTCAGTCATGGTCCAAATGGCTGTTAAATAGATATTTCCATAGCAGACACAAATTTTAGATAGTATGGCCATAAAACCAAGCCAGAGTAGGCCTCCTCCTATAATAAAACCAATTCTGTTGGCTCATTTGAGGGCACAGTAGCACTTTAACTCAACATAAACTCATATCTTTGATGTTTACTCATGCTAATACAACGTATGTGAAAATATATGATCTCTATGGATATCTAGCATGGATTTTATTGCACCTTGAATCAACTCCAAGTCTTAGACACATCTTTGATCGATTCCTATTTCTTCTGTGCCCTCAAATATCTTTGATCTGCAGCACTGCACAAAAAGGTTAGTTCTAAAATTTGCAGAATGTTCTCTATTGCCTTCATTTTTCAAGAACATGCTAAAACGCAAAATGACAGTCTAAGCAAAACCACAGATTGGACATAATTGTTGGAATATGGCTGGCAGAGTTCCTAGAAAAGAAAGAAGAGTATTCTTGGCCACTTGGGAGTAGGTGACAACAGAAAGCTTGCGGCTTAATAGCGATAAAAGTGCCGTTGCTCAAAGAACGCTCAATGATGCTCAATATAAAAAGCCTTTTTATGTGCAGCTGGTAATGGGTCAAATCATATTTGTTTCTTTGATATTGTACTGTGATATCAAGCGAGAGATAACGTTTCTTTATTTGAAAAGGTTAGAAGGATTACTCCGGTGGAAGGTGGAAGTGTATAAAGTGAGATAAAAGCATTGCTAGAGAGAATGAGTTCAATAGGAAGACACGCCTAAAGATGAGAAACAGGAGGAATTTAGGAAACACTAGGGGGCCCATTTGCTTAGCTCTAGTGAAGGAATAGAGGAAAAATAGTTCGAATTTCAAATGTTTTTTTTGGCTACTTCGACCTTCGATTACGACCTTCGACGACAATCGTTCGACTATTCCACTATTTGATAGTCGAAGTACTGTCTCTTTAAAAAATTCTTCGACCCCCTAGTTCGCCACCTAAAACCTACCGAGGCCAATGTTAGCCTATGGGGAAGGTCCCCATAGGCTTCCTAACAATTTTCTGATAGAAGGAATATCCTTCGATCGATGGATTAAAATCCTTCGAATTGAATATCGAAGTCGAAGGATTTTACTTCGACGGTCGTATATCGAGGGTTAATTAACCCTCGATATTCGACCCTAGGTAAATGTGCCCCTTTAGGGTGTTATTTATCAAAGTCCGAATGCCAAAAACTCGAAAAATTTTAGTTTTTTTTTATTATTAAAGCCAAATCTTTAGTGGAAATTAACCTCAAATTTTTCAAGATTTATTATACCCCGAAGATGGAAAAAGTCTGAATCCAAAAATCCGTCATCTCAGATCTACCGAGGTTGTATATAAGTCATTGGGAGAGGTCCCTATCCTGTTTGGAAGTTTCTGTGGTCAGCGCTGGAATTAGACCACAAATCCGACTATTTCGGACTTTTGAGGCAAAAATCCAAAAAATTCAGTCTTTTCAGGAAAAAGATTTGGAAAAAACTGTACAATTTTGTTTTTTCGTGTTTGTTTGCGATCTGATTAAATCATGCTTTTTTAATAATAAATAAGGTCCAATCGTAAATTCTAGTTTGGTTTTTTAATTAAAATAAATAGAAAAATTTGGATTTTGGTAAATAAGGCCCCCATTTCCCATCAATCTTCACTCTTTGCGCTGTAGTGCCTCATCCTGCATGATGACATTAAGGGGCACATTTACTATTTGTCGAATATCGAGGGTTGATTAACCCTCGATATTTGACCGTCGAAGTAAAATCCTTTTTACCGCATTTCCTTCGTTCGAACAATCGAAGGACCGAGCGATTTTCCTTCGATCAAAAAAAGCTAGGAAAGCCTATGGGGACCTTCCCAATAGGCTAACATTGGTTCTCGGTAGGTTTTAGGTGGCGAAGTAGGTGGTCGAAGTTTTTCTTCGACTATCGAATGGTCGAATAGTAAAACGATTTTTAGTTTGAATCGTTCGATTCGAAGTCAAAGTCGTAGTCGAAGGTCGAAGTAGCCAATTCAATGGTCAAAGTAGCCAAAAAAATACTTTGCAATTCGAAGTATTTTTTATTCTAATCCTTCAATCGAGTTAAGTAAATGTGCCCTCAAGGTTTGGTTGGTGGTTAACAAAAGGAAAACCCACTGAATTGCTGCTTTGCCTATTCATGGTTAATTACAATCCATCTTTATTTGCCTCCTATTACTGACTACTCATACCAAACATTGTAGTCAGTTCTATCCCAGCCAAGGCTCCAATTCCCACAATGCCTTGCATATTCTATTCTAGCCAGTCATTTAAACCCTTGGCTGACTGCTAAGGTCATTAGGGATATTTTATAAAATGACGAAATACTAAAAGGTATTCGTTAATATTAATTCTATTGGGCAATATCCCCTGTTTATGCATGGTTTATATTCACTATGTGCACAGTAAAACATGGGGCAAAGGATATTCTGCATGGTGAGCCCTATTTATTGTATGTTAGTGTTTATTCATACATGAAAGGGGTGGTTCACCTTTAAGTTAACATAAAGGGGCAGATTCACTAAGGGTCGAATTTCGAAGTAAAAAATACTTCGAAATTCGACCCTCGAATTGAAATCCTTCGACTTCGAATATCGAAGTCGAAGGATTTAGCGCTAAACGTTCGTTCGATCGATCGAAGGATTTTTCGTTCGATCGAACGATTAAATCCTTCGAATCGAACGATTCGAAGGATTTTAATCCAACGATCGAAGGAATTTCCTTCGATCAAAAAAAGTTTAGCAAGCCTATGGGGACCTTCCCCATAGGCTAACATTGACTTCGGTAGGTTTTATCTGCCGAAGTAGGGAAAGTACTTCGACTATCGAATGGTCGAATAGTCGAACGATTTTTACTTCGAATCGTTCGAATCGTTCGACTTCGATCGAATTTAACCAATTCGATGGTCGAAGTACCCAAAAAATACTTCGAAATTCGAAGTTTTTTTCATTCGAACCCTTCAATCGAATTTAGTGAATCGGCCCCCAAGTGTGTTATAGAATTGCTAATTCTAAGCAACTTTTCAATTGGGCTTCATTATTTATTTTCTATAGTTAATTATTTGCCTTCTTCCTCTGTCTCTTTCCGGCTTTCAAATGGGAGTCACTGATCCCATCTAAAAAACAAATGCTCTGTAAGGTTACACATATAGGGGCACATTTACTAAGGGTCGAAGTGAATATTCAAATTCAAAAACTTTGAATTTCAAAGTAATTTTTGGGAATTTCGAACATCGAATAGGCCAAATTCGACTTCGTTTCGAAGTGATAATGCTTCGACTATTCGACCATTCGATAATCGAAGTACTGTCTCTTTAAAAAACTTCGACTTCGCCACCTTAAACCTGCCGAATTGCTATGTTAGCCTATGGGGACCTCCTAGAACCTATAGCCAGTATTTGGCTAAGTTTTGAGAAGTCGAAGGATTTTTTTGTAAAATCGTACGATCGTACGATTAAATCGTTTTGAATTGTTCGATTCGAAGTACGATCGTAGTACGATCATACGATCTTAAAAATCCTTCGAATTTTACTTCAAATGTCGAACTAGCCTATTCGATGGTCAAATTTGTTCTGCAATTTCTGGTACTACCCTTATTCAGCCAAACACGTGATTTCTGAAGGTCATGGCACACCAGGAAGAACACAATTTTTAGCAGAAAAAAAACCTCGAAGTTTTAGTGATTTATTAAATCCAGAGGCTCTTAAAAGTCCGAATAAAAAAGTAGTACATCTAGTGATGGGCGAATTTGCGCCGTTTTGCTTTGCTGAAAAATTTGTGAATTTCCCTCTAAATTCATGAAACGACGAAAAATTTGCGAAACTGTGCAGTTTTTTGGACGCCGGCGTCCGTTTTGTTGGCCAGCAAATTTTCGCGGGCCGTTTCGCTAATTTATTCACCATAGGCGAATCATGCAAATTCGGTGCAAATTCGCACCTGGCGAATAAATTCGCCCATCACTAATTACATCTCAAACCTGCCGGTGTCATGTAAAAGTCAATGGCAGATGTCCTTTTTACAATTGACGATCTGCGCTGGTTTTCATACAATAATCCAATTAATTTACAGTTTGACATTTTTGGGCGTCACATCTGAAAAAATAATACGATTCAAATCTTTTAAGGATTTTATCGACTCTTTTCCCACAATCAATTTTTTCAAGTAAATTTATTGATAAATTTGGTAAAAATGTGCACAGGAGTTTGGTCAAAGTGGTTTTAAGAAAATAGTGAGCAATTTTCGGAATTTAGTAAATAACCCCCCAGGTGCTTTTATCTACTGACGGCTATTAGTATTGTCTGAGATAGCAAGTGAGGGAATACAGGGATATGGGAGATAGCTCATAGTACAAGTTGATCCAGGGACTGGTCCCATTGCCATTTTGGAGTCAGGAAGGAATTTTTTACCTGTCTAAGGCAAATTGGAGAGTCTTCAGTTTTTTTTTCTTTATCAACTAGCAGTTAAGCAGGTTAAAATAGCGTTTAAAGGTTGAAATTGATGAACGTGTGTCTTTTTCAACCTGATTTACTATGTTACTATGAATGGTGTTAATAAGCACGATGTTTGAGTCCATTTTTTGCAGCCACAGTTGAGACTGTAGCCTGAGACGAGTCCTATACTATCCAACATGGTTTGATCAGTCAGACAACTACTAGGTTTGTTTGTACAGGCACCTGGAGATTAATCTACTTTTCTAAGAAAGAAATACATTCAAATGGGTTATTTTAGTATTTTCATATAGAAATATTTTAAATACTAATAATATATAGGTTAAGAATCTCTTTCCTGGAAACAAGTTATCCAGAAAGCTCCGAGACCATCAACCATGAAGCCATTACAATCAAATCATCTTAATTTTTTTAAAAAAATATTTTTCTCTGTAATAATAAAACAGAACTTTATACTTGATGGTAACTAACCTGCATGAATTTATTTGAGGTTTTTGATGGAAAGATCCCATATCCAGAAATCCCCAGGTCCCAAACTTTATATATACAGTACATACATATACCTGTACTACATTCACATGAACTTACATAAATACACATTTTTTTTGCATTTATCAGATAATATTTTTCTTTGTTAATACGGTTCTTTAAATCTTGACTTTCTTCCAGGGACTTTTGTCCTTTCTGGATATATTTTCAGCTATGAGTGTGCTATCCTTCTGTACATTGGAGTAAGTATTCAGGAGGCAGACCCCGTGGGTAGCAATTTTTTGCGTGTTGAAAAAAAGAGTCCATCAAAAAATGTCAACCTCCCCATCAAGTTCATCCCCAGTTCACATACATACACACACTCACAAACCCCTCCTTACACTCACATAAACTATATATACCCATATCTATACTAACTATAGAGTTTAGTATCACAATAGCCTTTGATATTATGTCTGTCCAAGAAATCATCCAAGTCCCTCTTATAGTCATTAACTGAATCAGCATCACAACATCACCCAGCAGTGCATTCCACAACCTCACTGTCCTGACTGTGAAGAACCGTGTGTGAAAAGGTCCCCTGCTATTTGTCTATAATGTCCTCTAATGTACTTGTAAAGTGTAATCATCCAGAAAAAATAACCCCAACCATGACAGTCTACACTCTTCATTTAAATCTTCCCTCCCTCTAACCAGTTTAGTTGCACTTAGTCTCTGCACTCTCTCCAGCTCATTTATATCCCTCTTAAAGGGATGCTGTCATGGGAAAACATGTTTTTTCCCCAAAATGCATCAGTTAGTAGTGTTTTTCATGCAGACTTCTGCACTGAAATCTGTTTTTCAAAAGTGCAAACAGATTTTTTCATTTTTAATTTTGAAATCTGACATGAGACTAGACATATTGTCAGTTTCTCAGGTGCCCCCAGTCATGTGACTTGCTCTGATAAACTTCAGTCACTCTTTACTGCTGCACTGCAAGTTGGAGTGAAATCACCCCCTCCCTGTCCCCTCCCAGCAGCCCATCAGCAGAACAATGGGAAGGTAACCAGATAGCAGCTCCCTAACACAAGATAACAGCTGCCTGGTAGATCTAAGAACACCACTCAATTGTAAAATCCAGGTCCTACTGAGACACATTCAGTTACATTGAGTAGGAGAAACAACAGCCTGCCAGAAAGCAGTTCCATCCTAAAGTGCTGGCTCTTTCTGAAATCACATGACCACTGCACTTCATACTCCAGACGATGATGCATTACCAGGGACATATAAATAGGCTGAATGTTTTCATCCCTTGACAGAATGGCCTTTTTAAAGGAAAACTATACCCCCAAAATGAATACTTAAGCAACAGATAGTTTATATCAAATTGAATGACATATTAAAGAATCTTACCAAACTGGAATATATATTTACATAAATATTGCCCTTTTACATCTCTTGCCTTGAACCACCATTTCGTGACTCTATCTGTGCTGCCTCAGAGATCACCTGACCAGAAATACTACAACACTAACTGTAACAGGAAGAAGTGAGGAAGCAAAAGGCAGAACTCTGTCTGTTAATTGGCTCATGTGACCTTACATGTGGTTTGTATGTGTGCACAGTGAATCTTACGATCTCAGGGGGCGGCCCTTATTTTTTAAAATGGCAATTTTCCATTTATGATTACCCAATGGCACATACTACTAAAAAAGTATATTATTATGATAATGGTTCATTTACATGAAGCAGGGTTTTACACATGAGCTGTTTTACTCAGTATCTTTTAATAGAGACCTACATTGTTTGGGGGGTATAGTTTTCCTTTAATGCAAGTAATATAAGTAAAAGGGCAGTGCATATCTAGCTGATTCCAAATATCTAAAAGCAAAGTACAGAAATATCTCTGCCAACGTGCTGTGTGCAGTAATGTAACTATTGGGGAAATTTTGTCTCGTGGAGGGGGCAGAAAAAGAATTTGTAAGGGTGTCTGGACCCCAAAATTACACCACTGGCTATGTGCTTTAGTTACATGTATAACAGTAGTTATCTGATTTGTAAAGGTACTCTAGGGATTCATTCCAATATCCACTTATGGAAGGGATGTTTACTTCATGTGGAATGTAAAACCAGAAAATCTAAAGATAAATGTAAACTTCGCTACAAATGGTTGAACCAAAAATTACATTAATCCTTGAATTTTGTCAATAAAATCCCAGTTAAATTCCAGTTAAATAATAATAATAATAATAATAATAATAATTATAATAATTATAATAATATATGACTAATTAATTAAATAATTAATTAATTCACTGGTTAATTTACAATCACACAAAAATTGAGCATTAAGACACTATAAAATAAGCAGTAACATGATTCATTTTAGGAGATGCTAATAATATTTTACTTTTTATTTGAATAAAATAATTGCTTTCTGGCATCTGAAAGGTCACTCATTATTATAAATGTGGTTATTGGAAGTCACTACATACACCGTGGAAAGTAATGAGACTGAAGGCCAAACACTTTTATATAGGTCATGTAACTCCTTATTCTAAATCCTTGTGTTTTGGAGTAGGCGATGCATTGGACCTTTATCCATGTTGCATGAATTCATACTCATTCTAATATCCGGAAGTGTTTGAGCAGTTGGTGCATGTGGGTAAGGGAACAGGTGTACAAAGAGACAGAGGGAGCTGGAATTAGGAGAAGTAGGGTAGTTGGTAGGACCACTGTAAAAAGGCACAGGTGTATTGAAGTCCAGAGGTCAAATTTACTAAGCAGCGAGAATTGGCGATAGACGCCTTCACCACACTTGCCAGGGGAAGTTTCGCCAGGGCGCCGCTGATTCACTAAAATCCGAAGTTGCGCTCAGGCAGGCGAATGGTAGCGAATTTGCGCTAGCGTTAATTGGTCAAGCAAAGCGAAGTTACGCCTAAATTGCATACGGCGCCAAGTTAAAGTTGAATGGACGTATATGTAGCAGCAAATACATTACACTACACAAGCCTGGGAAAGCTTCATAAAATAAAATAAAGTTGTTATATTGCCCTACACATGTGCCCACTGTATAGTTTATGTGCCATATGTTAGGAAATGTAGGGGGGAAGGAGGGTACCCCCAAAAAAATTTACAATCTTTTTCAGCCTATCACCCTTAAAAAAGGAAAAGACGCCAGCGTTTTTTAGGACTTAGAAAAAATTTCAACTTTTTTTGAAGCAAGCCCTATCTACTCTATTGCACTTCGCCTGGTCTCAGTTGGCGAAGGCAAGTCTGGCGCAAGAGTTAAAGTTCATGAAAATCCGCAAGTTAGTGAATTTGCATAGTTACCTCCCTTCGCCAGAGCGCAACTTCGTCTGGCGTAAGGTTGCGAAGTAGTGTTAGAGTAGGTCCACTTCGCTAGCAAATGTACGCCAGTGCCCGTTAGTAAATCTGCAAAGTAACGAAATGACGTCACGCTGGCGAATTTGCGCTAGCGTTAGCACTTCACGCTTTAGTGAATTTGCCCCCAGGTCTCCATGACAGAGGGACATCAGAGCATAAAAGTGTGAATTGTGCATTATAAACAGTGCTGCACAATATTTTGGCAGTGTTGGACTGGCCCACCGGGATACCAGGAAAACTCCCAGTGGCCCAGGTATCAGTGGTCCTCTTGCTTCTAATCATTTGGCTTATTTCATGGTCTTATGTACTCTTATGGGAAAAAGTGTAATAAAGGAAGAATATAGCAAGAAGACATAAAAGACTAGTATAATTTAGAGAAAAAAGTGGTTGAGTGAGGAGAGTAGGAATAATAGTTTGGAAAGTGGGCCCATTAATAAAATAATAATAATAACAATAGTAATAAAGGGTGTGGGGCAGGTGGGGCTTGTGTAATTAGTGGTTGGGGTTTCTGCATAATGGAGCATGGTTGGAGTTCACCAGGGACTTAGCCATGCCATTTATTTTTATTGCAGCACAATTCTACTTCTTGACAAGACCAAGGGATCAATGTGCTAATAATTGGGCCTCCCGGGAGGTAGGGCCTTGCTAGAGTAGCAGGATGGGGCTGTGATTCCTGATGGCAGCCCTGGTGGTTGTATCGTTATACGTGGGTCAATTCTGATTCCTCCAAAGTACTTTGATACAATTTACTATTTGGGGTCCACTACTATATCATTAACTGGTGGACATGCCTTCCAGTCATTAGTGGTGAGCATGATATTACTATACTTGTCACATGTATTTGTTGCATTCTTCATGGAAAAGAGGTTAGTCCAGTTGTACAATGCTGGGATGTCTTTGAATGAGGAGAGAAACCTTACATCTCAAACTCTGATGTAATAATATGCAGGGAAAAAAAAAAAACTAAAGTAACATATCTTGCGTCGTGTATCAACTTGTATGACCATTCAAGGGTAAAATATATGCATTTCCCTTCCCTTTAGCCTCTGGATTAGTTTAGCATACAACAAGAAAAAAATACTGCCTCGAGGATAATTGGTATGGTCGGTATATGTATAGAATGTATAGTTCTGAAGATGTACGTCATGTTATTAAAATATAACAATGTCATAAATAAATAATGCAAAGCCTAAGGTAATAGCACAATGACTGAGGTTCTCAAGGAAAGGGAGAGTCTTCACTTGCACAAAAGTCACTTTTATATAAGGACTAAAGAGAAATACATACACAGAGTCACACACAGTCCGACACAGAGTAGCAGATCCTGCACCCCAATATCATTATACAGTGACCAGCAGTGGGTAATGCCACCCTAACAGTGAAAATGGCATCCCAAGCAGGGCCAGATTTCTTGTACCGGCACCCCTAGGCCACGCGGTCCTAGAGCCCATCCGCATTGCCCCCCCCCATACCTGCACATCCCCAGTGCTGCCCCTAATATTTTGCCGCCCTAGGCCCGAGCCTTTGTGGCCTCGCCACAACTCAGGGCCTGATCCTAATACATTATATACTGAAAGTAGCCAGCACTGGTACCAAAAACACCTTTTAATTTTTTGTGCACCCCTCCAGTCTGTCAATCACCCCTTTTCTTTTTCTATTTTAATTCCCATTCTCGCTAACGAATTTTCGCACCCCATTGCCAGGCGAATTTTTGTTACGGTGAACGATTGTTACTCCACAAATTCCCTAAAGTGCGAATTTTCCATAACGTTACCCCTTCGCCAGCTTAGACCTGGGGAACTGATAAGATGAAGCCACATCCTCCTCAATCTTATGTCAGTGACATCATATCCTGTATGCCGAAAAGTTAGAAATACGATTAAAAAAAACACTGGCGTTTTTTCATATTTTAAAGTGGGATTGTTTTTAAAAGTTGTAACTTTTAAACATTTTTGTTTTAATATTTTTTGAACCATTTGAGGGGCATGCCACATTAGTTTTAGGGTGGGCTCATGTCTAGGACATTAGATGATCTCTTTTGTCTTTATTTTGCTTCCTTGGACATGTGTAATAATAAGTGGCCACTTCAAGCATTTGCACCAACATCTCTAATAAAGACGTATATTTGACCTACTGTATATGTAAATTGACCTAAGCGTAAGAGTACTAACGAAGTTACACTAGACAGAAAGAAACGCTAGTAACATTCACTATGCAATGCTCGCGCTGACGAATAAATGCTATCGAAACTTCGCCAGGGTTCAGCTGCAGAGACGCAAATTTGCATTTTAGTGAAGCTTTTGCAAGTGAAAATAGTGAATTTGTCCCTTAGGGGCAGATTTACTAAGGGGTGAAGTGGTCGTCGCTAGCGAAAATTCGCTAGAAATCCAATCCACAGGGAGGTCGCCAATTAACTAACAGCGGTAGAGGACAACTCGCTAGTGTTAAAGAACATCACTAGTAAATTTTAGCCAGGTGAGTTTTCGTTACGGCAAACAATCATTACTCTGCGAATTCACTACAGTGCAAATTTTCAATAACGTTACCCCTTTCTCCAGAGTTTCCTTCTCCAGCTTAGACCTAATGAACTGATGAGATGAAACTACATCCTCCTCAATCTTATTTCAGTGACATCATATTCTGTATCCGGAAAGGTATAAAATGGTTAAGTTTAGCAACTACAGTGTGATAGCAAATGAATCCGGTTGAATTCTCAATAATATTGGGAATCATTAGTATTAAACTGAAAATACTTTGGTTTGTGCTACTGCCACATAGCAAAAAATATCTATGTACCACTCAACAAATAAATATTAGATAAGTAAAGGTACAAAAATATATAATAGAAAAAATAATAAGGAGAAAACACTCACAGTTCACCTCAGTCCCAAGGTGCAAAAACCAAAAACACTGTATCCAAAGGGTGTGAGGGTCTCCAAAAATAAAGAGGCAAATATAAAAAGTAGAAAAATTTATTAGGACATGAAGACCTAACGCGTTTCGTGCCTATCGAGCCTATAAGTAAGTGCCCCTATAGGCACGAAATGCGTTAGGTCTTCATGTCCTAATAAATTTTTCTACTTTTTATATTTGCCTCTTTATTTTTAGAGACCCTCACACCCTTTGGATACAGTGTTTTTAATCATTAGTATTAAGCTAATTCTCACTATCCCGTCACGTTTCAAGTCTTAAATTGGTAAAATATATCACAGAACAAAATATACCGTAATGAATACTGTTTTCCCAAACAAATAGGTTGGTTTGTTTATGAACACATGCCTCAGCTCAGATGGAAAGAGTTTCGGGATTATTTGAAAAGAAATGACATGTTAACAATTAAAAGAGAGTGAAAAGAATATTATAGGGTTTGTAGACATTACTTGTGAACACAGAGATAGGGCTTTGAGTAAAACATTAGAAAAGTGTAATATAAACATTTGGTGCACCACAATTTCATATATCCAGTTCAGTCTTTGGTCTTACTTCTATTTTTAATTGGGGTGTTTCAGACAAATGAGAGCAGCAATGACTGTGGAATTTGTGGGGTTCTGGTAGGGATGTTTTGGGAGTATAATGATACTATTTAGAAAAACAAGTAGGCATCTAAAATCTATGTGTAGACCATGCTTTGTCTGCTGATACCAATCTAATATACATGTTGTTTCATAATTTGCCACCGGCCCCTTTTCAACATCATTTAATGAGTGAGACACAGCTTGAAAAGGTCATTGTTCTTTTTTCAAAACAATGTATGATGAAACCAATACTAATGCTTGGTGAAGCATTGACATTTCTTTTCTACTGAAATCTTCAAATATGTTCCTAAAACAAATAGCCTTTTATAAAGGAAAGTCTTTAAGGAGGAATGAAAGGAACAAAAGTGTCAATACAGCAGAAAGATGTCTCATTAACCAAAGAAGATGGCAAATATGTACTAAATGTTTACTCTATGCTGCTGTAATGTTGAAAAAGTTTTCATCCAAAGGAAGGCAGGACTAAAACAAATGAGCTAAAGGTGAGTTTGCTTCTGTTCCGGCTGATAAATTTAATGAAGGAGTTCAGAAAGTTTTCTTGGCTTTGGGACCTAAATCTTGTGTTATAGATCTAAGGTTATTCAAGAATACACAGTGCTGTGGTATGAGAATACCATTGTAAGCATTCTTCAACGTGTGTAGGATAAAGACAGATGGGTGAGCTGATGGCAATGATGCTACCCTGCTCTGCTGATTTAAACTTAATGACAAATTGGATTAGTACGTTTTAGTTGGATACCTTTTCTACCAATCATGCTAACATGCAGTCTACATAACTTAGATTTCAGATTTGTCTATCCTTAAAGGGTATTGTGAACATGAAAATTTAAAATAAGCTTCATCAAACTGAAATAAGAAACTTTCTAAATAATCTGATATAATCAAATTTATCTTCACTATCTCTCAGCATCTGTTTCTCTTTTTTCTGTCTTCATACACCAGTTGGGTGTCAGATATTCATTGACAGTTAGATCCAATATATCTTATAGGGGGGCTCCTTTTGCCTAGAAGATGTATTAGAGCTCACTCAAATAACTGATTCCAGTACAAACAAAATCTAACAAAATAACTGCCTTTTGCACAAATTCTGCATGTAGAGAGACATGATATCGGGGCCGATTCACTAAGGGTCGAATATCGAGGGTTAATTAACCCTCGATATTCGACTAGGAACTAAAATCCTTCGGCTTCTAATATTGAAGTCGAAGAATTTAGCGCAGATAGTACTATCGAACGATTCGAAGGATTTAAATCCAACGATCGAAGGATTATCCTTCGATCAAAAAAAGTTGGCCAAGCCTATGGGGACCTTCCCCTAGGCTAACATTGACTTCGGTAGCTTTTAGATGGCGAACTAGGGGGTCAAAGTTTTTTTTAAAGAGACAGTACTTCGACTATCGAATGGTTGAATAGTCAAACGATTTTTACTTTCAATCCTTCGATTCAAAGTCATAGTCGAAGGTCGAAGTAGCCCATTCGATGGTCGAAGTAGCCCAAAAAAAAATTTGAAATTCAAAGTTTTTTTACTTCGAATCCTTCACTCGAAGTTAGTGAATCGGCCCCGATGTCTGGTGAGTTTAATAGAGTGAACTCTAATACATCTTCTAGGCAAAAGGAGCCCCCCTATAAGATATATTGGATCTAACTGTCAATGAATATCTAAGGGACAGATACATTCATTACTAGAGGCAGCCCTTCCATAAAAAGAATTTGCAGTAACCATAGCAGACACAGCAAAATGTGTTCTTTATACTTGCTTTGCAGGTCCACTGGGTTCCAATTTAAAGCAGGAAGTAAAAGAACGTATTTGGAAATGGGAATGCTTAGAGCTTTATTCCCTTCTCCCACTGGAAGATTTCATTGACATAAAGGATAACAAAGAGAAACAACACGTGCTGAGTGATTCACTTCAGTGGAGAGTCCTCTGCTTTGTAAAGCTGCATGTAAGGGGCTTATTTACTGAACAGCACAATGAGATACTCGTCCATGATTCACTGTGTCACTATTATTGTGTTTTTTATTTTATCTTCTGCTCGACTAATGAAATATTGTTTATCCCGATTCATTAAGTCAAATGGGGTGCTAGCTATTTTACAAATTATAATATAATGATTTGTACAAATGAAACATGAATGTAATTGTTTTTAACATCAGTACTTGTTATTAGTGATGGGCGAATTTATTCGCCAGGCATGGATTCACGGTGAATATCTGCACTTCGCCACCTGTGATGTTTTTTGCTGCACAAATTCTCTGAGGAGAAATTTGCTGCGACAAAAAAAGTTGTCATGCGTAAAAAATAGTTTAGCCACTCATTGATCATGGGTAGAAATTGTCACGCGTCAAAAATATTTTGACGCCCATTGACTTCGATGTGTTTCATGAATTTTTCATGAAGTGTTTCTGGACAGATCCGCTCATCACTACCTGTTATACAACTCTGGGCTGTCAATCATATATTGCTTTCACCCACCTGTAGTGATGGGCGAATTTGTTCCGTGTCGCCACCAAATTTGCGAATTACGCGAAAAATTCTTGAAACAGGCGAAAAATTCCGGGCGACTTTTGGCCGCTTATTAAAGTCAATGGCGTCCGTTGAATTTTCGCCAGAGTCCAAATTGACGCTGGTGTCGGAATTGTCACCGGCATCAAATGCCAGCAAATTTGATGCCAGCGAATTTTCGTGGCAATTTCACAAATTTATTCACTGGTGGCGAAAGGCACAAATTCGCAGCAAATTCGTGCTTGCCTAATAAATCCCCCCATCATTACCCACCTCTATATCCTTGTCATAGTAATCACTATCCATACTGCACTTCTCACATTTTTCCTGCTACTCCCTGTCTATAATCTCACATATCTATGCTTGGTTGTGTAAATCAGGTCCTTCTTCCTGGTGAATGAATGATATTAAGAGACAATGAAAAGACAACTTCCCCAAAATGGCGTCCCTCTGCTTGCTGTAATTGTAGACTCTGAAAGAAGGAAAGAAAGAAACTTCGACTAATTTTTTAGTATAAGTGGGTAAAAGTTGTTTAATTAACACAATAGAAGGAGATTTGGAATTATTTTATAGGGTAACCAGCGCCCCTTTAAATAACTATGGTATGTGTTCCTAAAAAAAGTTATTGGTTTGTTTCACTTTCTTTTATTCCCAGCAGGGATATTTTAGAGACTTTTTCCCATATAGATACCTCAATGAGCAAGTGTGTTTTAATATTATTTTTATTAAACCAACACAGATGTATATGTCTATGGAGAATGTAAAACATAGTTCCCCGGTGGTCTGCAGTTTGGAGGGACAGTCCTAAATCACTTCTTAGGAAAGTGGGTGGGGGTCGATTAAGTTGTGTTTGGTGTAACTGGGTAAGGGCAGATCAAGTGTGGCATGAAGTTTTGGGATATACTGTAGGTGTAATGTGTTTATTCTGTCCTTGCCAAAGACATAGGGGTATATTTATCAAAGAGTGAAGTTAATAATGAAGTTCCGCCACTAGAGTGAAATTCCGCCACTCTCCATTCATTTCTATGGGATTTTTATAGGCGTATTTAAATACGCCTTTCAAAATCCCATAGAAAGGATTGAGAGCTGCGGAATTTCACTCTAGTGGCGGAACTTCACTCTTTGATAAATTCACCCCCTAGAAGTGGCATGGCTGGTAAGGAAGTTATAGAGTGTTAGTGACAAAGATGTAAAGACCCATTTGTCAATTATTTAGTGGTTTTAGAGGTTTAACAAACCACAAAAAAAACAAATTTTCTCTAAAATCACAAATGCCATGTCATTTATTAAAAGTTTTGAATACAGGTATGGGACCTGTTATCTTGAATGCTCGGGACCTGGGTGTTTCGGGATAATGGATCTTTCTGTAATTTGAATCATAGAAAATCATATAAACATTAAATAAACCCAATAGGCTGGTTCTGCTTCCAATAAGGATTGATTACATCTCAGTTTGGATCAAGTACAAGCTACTGTTTTATTTTTACAGAGTACAAGAAAATCATTTTTAAAAATTCTAATTATTTGGATAACATGGAGTCTTTGCGGGTCGGTCTTCCCGTAATTCGGAGCTTTCTGAATAACGGTTTTCCGGATACAGATCGAATTCCTTTACAAAAAAAACAATGCTGAATTATAAAATATATAAAAACTGCGAAAACCTCAAAAAAAAATGTCGGACAATAACTAGTGAAAAACAAATCAGAATACCTCGGAATGGCTATAAAAAAGGTCCAATAGGATCAATGCAGCTCCCACTGAATTCTGTAGGACCTCAACTGCTTTTACTTGGCAAATTTTTGTATTGGAGTTTTTCTAGGTTTTTGGACTGTAATAATCTTAAATTTTGAGAGTTCTAGGGGCTGATTCGCTATGGGTCGAATATCGAGGGTTAATTAACCCTCGATATTCGACTAGGAATTGAAATCGTTCGACTTCGAATATCGAAGTCGAAGGATTTAGCGCAAATGCTACGATCGTATGATCGAAGGATTATTCCTTCGATCGAACGATTAAATCCTTCGAATCGAACGATTCGAAGGATTTAAATCCAACGATCGAAGGAATATCCTTCGATCAAAAAAACTTAGGCAAGCCTATGGGGACCTTCCCCATAGGCTAACATTGACTTTGGTAGCTTTTAGCTGCCGAAGTAGGGGGTCGAAGATTTTTTTAAAGAGACAGTACTTCGACTATCGAATGGTCGAATAGTCAAACGATTTTTAGTTCGAATCCTTTGATTCGTAGTCGTAGTCGAAGGTCAAAGTAGCCCATTCGATGGTCGAAGTAGCCCAAAAAATACTTCGAAATTCTAAGTTTTTTTACTTCGAATCCTTCACTCGAGTTTAGTGAATCGGCCCCCTAGAGAAATAGAAAAAGAAATTTTAGAACAAATTTGATCTGTGAAAAACTAGGGCGTTGCTCTATGTATGAACTATCAGGTACTTTCATTTATTGGCCTATTACCATGAGACCTAAGGGAGACAATGGCATTGAGAAACTGATTTACTAAAGAGCAGTGCCAGTCACATCTTGTCTATTACATGGAATTGTCAGTTACTATCATATGCAGTTTTTATATATATATATATATATATATATATATATATATATATATATATATATAATACTCAGTGGGTCTTTAGAAATAAAGATAATTATTTGTTTACATGACCTTTCTCAATGACGTGTGTATCCACAGACCCTATAGCTACACAGGAATATATTTATTTTATATACATATATATATATCGTCTTTCTTTTTTTCCTACTTTGTTGTGCAGTTTTTAACAATGTTATTAGAGGAAAATATAAAATGCAAAGCTTACATAGATTCGGTGAGAATATTTGTATGAAGGAAAAAGGTGGTAAAGAGGATACTCGGATACTAAGCAGTGGAATACAGGTATAGGATCTGTTATCCGCAAACCAGTTTTTCAGAAAGGACTCAATTGGAATCGAATACTTTAAATTTTTTAAAATTGTTTTTTTTTCCCTTGATCCCAGATAACATATAAGTAGTCCTTCTTGGAGGCAAAACAATCCTAATGGGTTTATTTAAGGTTTGAATTATTTTTTATTTTTTGGAGATCCAAAGTACGGAAAGACACTTTATCTAGAATACCCAAGGTCCTGAGCATTCTGGTTAACAGGTTCCATGCCTGCAATATAAGTACATATTTGTGATCATTACAGTCAGGGGCACTGTGCCTAGTTGAAAACACTCGCCTCTAGGGATGGGCGAATTTGACCCTTTCAATTCGCCAAAAATTTGCTGCCCGTGAAAATTCGCCGATGCCCATTAAAGTCTATGGACATCAAAAAAATGTTGACGTGCGACGAATTGTTTTTGATGCACATCACTTTTTTTGATGCGCAACGCCTCAGATGGCATCGCCGAACAAGTTACCAGGGGCAATTTAAAACTGGAATTCAGCTCTTCTAGTGCAACTCCGCACTATAGATCAGGACCCCCGCCGGCACAGAAAATGTAAGCTCTGGGGGACCAGGCAGAGTTGCTGATTACAATAGCTAAAATCACAAGCATATAGAATCAACTTCAAACTAATCATGACATTTATCTCAGACTTCTTCATTTTCATATTACATTTTCTATTCTCTTATAACTCTTATAAATATGAGTTGCCATCTAGTGATCACATGCGCACACTGCAACTTGCTGGTTCTGGAGACCAAGAAGCGAGAGGTCTGGACCACAGATTGTTGAAACATGGGAAACACTGTAAGAAGTTCATATTCCTCGTTAAATTATTAAAGGACATGTAAAGCCTACATTTTACTACCATGTATATAAGTTGGGCATATCTTCCCCACCCAAGCCACATCATTTGTACTGCATATACCCCCTCCATTTGCCAGCACCATCACATTTTCCTAAAACAAATAGCAGTTTTCACCCGGCGGCCATTTTCCTTCTGACTCGTCATCAGTAACATGAGACATGTATGCTGTAAAGTTCATACAATGCAGAATGAAGGTTACATAGGCACAACATACCTTTATAAAAGGTTCTGCTGGGGTTGAGCACTGTAATGGTTAAGCTGAGCTCAGGAGAAAAAAATAGGATCAGACAGAGTTTCTATGGTAACCAGCAATGCTATCTCTTCATTGGCTGTTAGACTGGAGGGTGTGTTTAGTAATCTGAGCTGAGAAGAACTGAGCATGCTCATAAGTCAACAGCCAAAGGAAATTCCTGAGGGAGGGGGCTGAGTGGGTTAGAGGAAGTGAAGGATTTCTAAGTGATTAAGGGCATGCTGCAGCCTTACTGTTAACCTTTTAACAACCAGAGTGGCAGTTATCTAAACATTTCAAAGAGGCTGTTCACTGATTACATTTTTTTGTGGAGGGAGCTTACATATACTTTAAGGGGCTAGTGCCGTGTCCTTCGATCAGACAGAGATATTGCTGAACAATATCTAAACATTAAAGTGACAATTCACAGAGATAGATTCATTAGTCAAAACATTATTTGTTGGGTGTGTGGATTATAGGCTGAGGGTGATATTTTTGTTTGAGGACTGGGGAAGCTAAAGGTGATGTAAGTGGGTATACCAACTAATAGGCTGAATGCAAAGCTAACTTTGCTTAATGGTGTTTTTTTTGGTACAAAATACTGACTTTCCAATAGGAATAGGTGGCACTGGCAGTGTCCAGGGTCGGACTGGGCCAGCGGGCCAGTGGGAAAAAAACCCTGTGGGCCCCGCAAGCCCAGATCCACACCCTGTGCATCTTCATCCTGACGCGACCTCCCTTCTTCCAGACGCTGCAAAACACAGTGCACTTGCCTGCACGAGTGGTCCATATGAGTGGCGCGGAGGGGGGCCCTGAGACAGCAGCTCTGGTGGGCCCACAGACCCCCTAGTCTGACCCTGGCAGTGTCATCTTTCCTGAATCCAAACCATCCAACCTCTTTTTTTTTTTTTGCACTAGGTCCAGTGAGAAGCAGGAAAGACATGAGGTCATACCTAAGACTTAAAAAATGGAAGGCAAATTTGTAGAGATTGCCCAATGTGTCTGTTTATTGACGAGATTGACTGGATGAGCACGAGGCACTGCTCAGTGTAGGATCAATCACTTTTTTATGTTTAAAGTCATTTCTCAATATTTCCTAGACTTTTACATCAATATTACTTAATCTCTTCAAAAAGTATGAATAAATGCCATTGTCTATGCTGAAATCCAGCTGTTTAACAGTTAGGGGCCCATTTACTTAGCTCGAGTGAAGGAAAAGAATAAAAAAAACTTCGAATTTCGAATGTTTTTTTGGCTACTTCGTCCAACGAATGGGCTACTTCGACCTTCGACTACAACTTCGAATTGAACGATTCGAACTAAAATCATTTGAATATTCGACCATTCGATAGTTGAAGTACTGTCTCTTTAAAAAAAACTTTGACCCCCTAGTTCGCCACCTAAAACCTACCGAAGTCAATGTTAGCCTATGGGGAAGGTCCCCATAGGCTTTGCAATCTTTTTTTGGTCTAAGAAAAATCGTTTGACCGATGGATTAAAAAACTATTTTTTGTTGGATCGTTCGATCTAACGAATTGCGGTAAATCCTTCGACTTCGATATTCGAAGTCGAAGGATTTAACTCCGGCAGTTGATTATCAAGGGTTAATTAACCCTTGATATTCGACCATAAGTAAATCTGCCCCTTACAGTCTTTCTGCATCATTTGAAAGCCTAGCAGGGAAGGAGGGACTAAACACTGATGTTACAAATTGTAACAACTTCTCCACAGCTTACAGACAGCAGGAACTACATAACCCACAATGCATTGGACTATGATGTTCCTTTCCTTATTGAAATCACGTGTGCAGGGAATTGTGGACTTTGGAGGATGCAGGCTGAGGACAGATGGCTGTTGATACAAAGTAACAGTAGTCAGCCAGCTCAGCAAAGTAGTCAGACAGATCAGCATGAGAGCAGGGGGCTAGGCTTAGGGAACTGTCAGAAACCATTAAAAATCATGAAAAGTCTGCATATTTTTTTAATGATGTATATTGCAAAGTTGCTTAAAATTATGTTTACTTTTCAAAAAGCTTAAGTTATGTTTTTGTGGAGTTCCCCTTTAACAGAATTGAATGTATGTGTATTTGAATGTACAGAAACAGCTGCAAATCTTCATACTCCAAGCCTTAATCATAACAACTGCAATAAAACTCTGTTCTGTTTTAGTTCTATTGAAATTTTTTTAAACAAATTGACTTGCCTATTTATAAAGTATTGTTCAGCGGAAATTTGAGACGTGAAAAAATGGAACATAGTTAATCTGGGTTGAAAAAATGCAATTCCTTCAAGTTCAATCCTTCCAAATAAACCCCAGTGTACATGTATACATACCTACCTTCAAATGAAAGCTGTGCTCTTCTAATCTTAAGGGGTGGCCTCTGGTTTTTTGATATTTTTTATTTGTTATCAGTCTATAATGCACTCTAATGTACTTGGAGAGTAATCACGTCCCCTGGCAAGAGGCTTCTCTCTAGACTAGAGAAAACAACCCCAACTTTGACAGCCTTTCTTCAGAGTTAATGCTTTCATGTTCCAGTCTAGTTACATACTCTCTCCGGTTCATTTATATCATTCTTAATGACTGAAGCCCAAAACAGCACTGATTACTCAAGGTGAGGACTTATCAGTGGCAGTCTGGTCTGGGATGCATGCTATAATCTTTTTTTCTTTCTAGTCAGCCTATTTTTTCCCATGCAGACATATGGTATGCCCATGAAGTAAGTCAAATAGTTAGAAGCAAGATGACCCACTTACACACCGTTTTCCTAGTATCCTGGTGCAGTCCGACGCTGATTAGGGCCTATAAAGAATCAAAGGATGTTTTCATCCCTTGTGTTAAAGACCATAGCTACTTTAGTACCCTGGGATGTATAACATCTTGTCTAGGACCTTTGTTTACTTTCCCATGTTCTAGTCTGTTTTAAATCTCCTCTTAAGTGATCTACTCATCGATAGTTTTTTAGAACTTTGTCTATTAAAATGTAAACCTCTGTTAGGTGGTTTCTCAGTTGTGCAGACAGATGAAAAATAACAGTTTAGAATCTCTGCTTTTTTCCTGCTCTCATCAACAAATTAAATTCTATCTGATACTTAGGGGCCCATTTACTGACCCATTTACTAACAATCAAATTTGATTTTTTTTCTACAAATCTCCAAAAATTTGTGGTTTTCCTATATTTATAAAAAGCTCAAAAAATGTGAGATTTATTAAGGGACAGATTTATTAAGGTTTGAATAGTAAATTCAAATTCTAATTTTTGTATTTTTTTTGTCAAAACTCCCAAATTCGAATTGGGAAAAATCCAAACTCGAAATTTGAATTTTGAGATTTATCAAGCCTCGACCCTGGGAACTATTCAAATCCGGCTATTCAACTAAAACCTGCTGAGTTCATGTAGAAGTCAATGGCAGAGGTCCAGTGACCCATTTGAAGATGTTAATAGCCTTTCTGACATTCAAGTTTTTTCAGGAGAAAAACACATTCGAATTTTTGGGTCTAAACCATTTGATCGAATATTAGACATTCAAATTTTTTTCTTAAAGGAAAACTATACCCCCAAAATGAATACTTAAGCAACAGATAGTTTATATCAAATTGAATGACATATTAAAGAATCTTACCAAACTGGAATATATATTTACATAAATATTGCCCTTTTACATCTCTTGCCTTGAACCACCATTTCGTGACTGTATCTGTGCTGCCTCAGAGATCACCTGACCAGAAATACTACAACACTAACTGTAACAGGGAGAAGTGAGGAAGCAAAAGGCAGAACTCTGTCTGTTAATTGGCTCATGTGACCTTACATGTGGTTTGTATGTGTACACAGTGAATCTTACGATCTCAGGGGGCGGCCCTTATTTTTTAAAATGGCAATTTTCTATTTATGATTACCCAATGGCACATACTACTAAAAAAGTATATTATTATGATAATGGTTCATTTACATGAAGCAGGGTTTTACACATGAGCTGTTTTACTCAGTATCTTTTAATAGAGACCTACATTGTTTGGGGGGTATAGTTTTCCTTTAAATAACCTCCCAGTCAATTAAAAAAAATTCACATGAATTCGAAATTTGACCCTTAATAAATCACGAAAGCCTCTAATGCCAAACAAAAGTTGTCAAGGTTCTTTAGAAGTGAATGTGCTGAACCTACAGTATTAGACCATTTTTAAACCAATCAGAATTTTAGAAGTTTTTGATTTTTTTTCCCTATGAATTGTCTAAAAAACTGGATAGGTCAGCACTTTTTTAGTTCGTACTTTTAAAAATCGGAACTTTTAATAAATTCAATGGTTTTAAAGTTTGTGAAATTATTCTAAAACTCAATGGTTTTAGAGTTTGTGAGATTATTTGTGGTTTCAAAAACCTCATCATTTAGCTTCCCATAGTTTATAAAAACATGCTAATCTAAATGTGTTTTATGAAATACCTTTAAATTCTAAATGGTTAACCATGTTCTATCATCACATATTTAGCAAATGATAAACATTATGTTAAAATATAAGGAAATAAAGAAATAAGGAAAAGGAATAGGGAATTGAAACTATTTTAAACCAGATATAAGATACCCCAAAATTCTGTAATTGAATCATCAAATAATAAAAGACAGAAAAAACAACCCTGTTTTTCTGGTGACTCTAAGGGGGCTAATTTATCAAGGTTTGAATTAGAATTTTTGCCACAATTCAAAAAAATGTTTTGCATAAAAACTCACAAATTTGAATTATATTTTCAAAAACGTACGTCTGGTTTCTAAAAGCTGGCGAGTTTTTGTAGAAATCAATGGGAGTTGTCTTAGGCATTTTTTTTCATTCTAGTTTTTGAGTTTTTTAAGCCTAGAAACTTGAAAAATTCAAGTTTCTCACTGCAAAATTCTTGATTCAATAAAAAAAATACCCTCAGAGCATCAAACCCTCCTGAGGTGTAGTTGAACAGTTGCAAACTGCATACAGTTAATGAAATTGTATTGAACCTATCTAATTTGTGTATTATAAAAATGTCCAAGGAAAATATATAAAAAATATATATAAAATGAGGAAAAAGATTGCTAGAAGTGCTCTTCCTGAAACAACTAAAGCAGGTACATTTCCCTGCAACAGATGTGAAACCTGCAAATACATCCTGTACAAAGATACTATACCAAATACATACTAAGGGGCATATTTATCAAGGGGCAACACTTCTGCAGTCAAAATCACAGTCTTCAGGACATGAAGGTCTTAGTTCTAAAAAGGAACTTTAAAACTGGAAAGGAAGATTTATTCATTCAAATGTATGGAGTTATTTAACACATTAAGTTAGGATCAGGTCTCATCTCACACTATGTGACATGGCGATAGAGTGTGAATCACCGCTAGTGCCTATCTCTTTCTCTAGCGAGTTGTCGATTGCCCCTGCGGCCAGTAACGCTGGTAAATTGTCACCAGCATTTGCCACTTCACCCTTTAGTAATTCTGCCCATAGGATGGCTAATGGCACAGGGACAGACTGGGGACACATACATTGTACCTTGACAGGCAAGACAGAAATGTGAAGGACTAGGGGATAGTCTAGTATAGGTCAATCTAAAAACAACTGGACTTGCTGAGTAATCAATGAAGACGTTTTACTACTCATCCGAGCAGCTTCTTCAGTTGAACTGAAGAATTCTGTGAAACTCGAAAATTGGCGCCCATGTCAATTTTGGATCTGTGGCCACAAAGTCACTTGCGTTAATTTTGACGGCAGTGGTAGGATCAATAGGCGTCCCAATGGTGTTGATGCACTGAGAGTTTGAGGCAATCGACTTTTTGGACGCACGTCCAAGAGTTTTCGACACGGAAATTTGTCGCACCAGGCGAATTTATTCACCCAACACTACCCTACACACCTTATAATGTCAATTAGTGTAACCCTTAAGGTGAAGACACACATGGTAATTTGTTTCCATGAGTAACAACGACTTTTAAAAAACCACGATTGCTGCGACGGATCATGGTGACTTAGTGGCCATAGGTTAATGCACAAGTCAAAGCCTGCCGCCAGGATGAATAGCGGGATGTTTGATTTGTTTCAAGAGTTGCACCGACAAATCGATTTGTGTGTCTTCACCCTAAGGGCAGAGACAAACGCTGCGATTCGGGGAGATTAGTCGGCCGGCACTCCTAGGGCTTCGTTTTCCGAAGTCGCCCAAAGTTGCCTCACAAGGAAACTTTGGGTGACTTTGGAAAACGAAGTGCTCTGAGTGCCATCCCGTCTGCGATTTTCATTCTAGCCGGCGGGAAGGCAGGGGAGGCAGTTCAGGGAGATTAGTCGCCCAGAAGAAGAGGAGATTTGTTGCCGGGCGACTAATCTCCCCGAATCGCAGCGTGTGTCTCTGCCCTTAAAGTAAGCTTGAACTTCAAGCAGTAAGTGAGTTTGCGGCTGTCATCCATTCAACAGAATATTTCTCAAACTTGCAAGTTTATATGCAATTTGGAGCAGCTTTAACGAACGTAATCAATGAAACAGTTGGAGTTGCCGTGAATAGCAAGCAGATCTCTACATTGAAAGAGACAGAAAACAATGCAGTGAAAGGAGAAAATAATGATAACATTGCTAATGCCGCTACTCAGCACAGAAACAAAGGATTAAAGCGATGGAAGAGATGAAAGGTTCTAATTTACTTTTCCTTCGGTTTCATACACAGAGGTTTCTAAGGTTGTCTCTCCGTATAAAGCAAAAACAAACACAGCTTAGATGCACTTTTCATTTTCTAGATTTACTGCGCATACAAACAACTCCACTGACATTATCTCCATGAAATGTTTTGTAAAGTATTATCAGTAATATATTAGCTCACTAAACACTAAGGTAACAGACTCAATAAAACAACAATCCACGTCTACTGTCATTTTCTCTTCCTTACACAAATATGTGTAGAGCTTTCTGTCCAACCCATTTAGTAAATCTTTTTGCACTGGTTAAAAAAGAGGTAACAAATTAGTATAAATACTTATTTGTAGTGGTAAGCGGGTGAAACACATTAAAGTCAACAGACGTAAACATTTTTTATTTAATGGGGACATTTTTTGCAGTGGATTTTTGCCACACAGTTTTTCCAATGAACGTTAGTGATGGGCGAATTTGTTCCGTTTTGCTTTGCTGAAAAATTCATGAATTTCCCGCAACATTCATGCAGGGTCGGACTGGGGGGCCCGGGGCCCACCGGGACTGCTGTCCAGGGGCCCCCCTCCGACCCCCGCCGCCCCCCCGCCCCCCTACTAAAACACGTCGGGCCAGCAACAGTGCCGCTCGGCGCGCATGCGCAACAGCGCCGCTCGGCGCGCATGCGCAAGAACGCCGTTTGGCGCGCATGCGCACCAGCGCCGTTCGGCGCGCATCGCCCGAAAAAAAAATTATTTTTGCCGATTGGAAATATCTGGAGAAGGGTTCTGGCCTGGCGGGGGCCCACGAGGGTCGTGGCCCACCGGGTTTTTTCCCGGTATCCCGCCGGGCCAGTCCGACACTGCATTCATGACAAAGTCGGCGTTAAAGTAAATGGGTGTCCGAATTATGCTGATGTGCAACGGTTTTGATGCGAAAGATTTTTCCGATGCACGTCCAAAATCTTTTCCGTTTGACAATTATATTCGCACACCAGCAAAAAGCAGAAATTCGCCGCTAATTCGCGCCTGCCGAATTTTTTTGCCCATCACTAGTGAACATTCCATATCCTGTATGAGAACCATGCACCTTTTCGAAAGAGGGAATGAGTATTCCAGTTAAGTAAGGATTTATTCTGAAAGACGCATGAAACCCCATAAAGGAACCCCAAATCTAACAGAATGAGTGAATGGATATTCCATATAAAGAAGCCCATTGTTTCAGCAGATTTACTATTTCTCCCCTGATTTTGTCATTTATTTTAAAAAATGTATAAAATGAAAAAAGTTATGCCATCTAAAACCTGTCGAGATGCAAAGAGGACAACGGGAGGCCATTCGAAGCTTTTTCAAAAAATTGTGTGCGTTAAAATCCTACCCCCGCCCCCACAAATGCAATTTTTTTAAATTAATGTGTCTCATAGGGGGTAATTTATTAAAGTCCTATTTTTTCTCTCAAAGGGGAAAAAACACAATTTTTTTGTGGGGAAAAAAATGGATTTTTTTTGGAATGTATTAAACCTCCGGGGGTGTTAAAAGTCAGAATAAAAAAGTACTCCAACCCGGACCTGCAGAGTTCATGTCAATGGACAATGTATCGAAGATGTCCTGATCTGCACTGGGTTTCGTGCAATAATCCGAAATTTTGTGGTTTTCAGACGTCAAATCGAAAAACACACGGTATTTGGGCGTCAAAACTAAAAAGTTGCGGTACTAGGATTTTCTCACAATTTTATCGATTTTTTTCCTGAACAAGAAATTTTATGGAAAATTTATTGATAAATAAGAGGAAAAATTGGTGTAGATTTGGTTGGAGATGTTTTCAGCAAATTCAGAGAAATTTTTACATCTTGACATATAATCCCCTTAATATAGTGAGCAAATTATTCAGTATATCACATGGGAGTGGACAGCCATTCTCTGTTTTATGCTTAGGTAACTTTATGAGAAGTACCTAAATAATATTTAGTCATTATGGGGCTGATTCACTAAATTCGAGTGAAGGATTCGAAGTAAAAAAACTTCGAATTTCGAAGGTTTTTTTGGGCTACTTCGACCATCGAATGGGCTACTTCGACCTTCGACTATGACTACGACTTCGAATCGAAGGATTCGAACTAAAAATCGTTTGACTATTCGCCCATTCGATAGTCGAAGTACTGTCTCTTTAAAAAAAACTTCAACCCCCTAGTTCGCCACCTAAAAGCTACCGAAGTCAATGTTAGCCTATGGGGAAGGTCCCCATAGGCTTGCCTAAGTTTTTTTGATCGAAGGATATTCCTTCGATTGTTGGATTAAAATCCTTCGAATTGTTAGATTTGAAGGATTTAATCGTTCTATCGAAGAAATAATCCTTCGATCGTACGATCGAATTTTCTGCACTAAATCCTTCGACTTCGATATTCGAAGTCGAAGGATTTCAATTCCTAGTCGAATATCGAGGGTTAATTAACCCTCGATATTCGACCCATAGTGAATCAGCCCCTATTAGTTTTGCTAGTATCCCTCTTGCCGTTTTATTTTTGATTGGGCCATAAGAATTAAATGACAAGAAGACACAATGTGAATCTAGTTGAAACCCAAGCTAAAATCATACTTTATAACCACCAGTTCTTATAGTTTATATAATTATATATAAAATACATCTTTAAACACTGTTTTTCATTGCAACTCTGTTTTTTGGTATAGGAATGAATAGTGAATACACATTTTTTTATTTTTCTGATGGATAAAATGTTGGCTTAGCTCTTTCTGAAAAATCCAAGGGGAAGACATTCACTTAATGCCATCATAACAAAAGAGAAACCAACACTTGTGTCTGCAACATAGACAAAACTACACACCAGACGACAGCTCAAGAAAGGAAGAAAAAAAAATGGTAGAATCTATTAAAAGGCACCGAGCATACTACACATTCCTCATTCAAATTCTTCAAAGCATTACAGTCAGAAATGTTCTTTGTTGACCTTAGCAAAATATTCCTTGACCTTTAATTACAAAGAAATCTTTACAGAAGATACAGATCTTTGGCAGGTTCACAAATCTGCTCTACTCGAAAATCATATTCACTTGTAGCGTATACAGTTTTTCCAATTCTCCTTTCATTTCTAGATAATGACAATATATTAAAAAAAAAAAAAGCCAAGACTACATGTATCGGCACAAAGGAAGCATGAGAATGTAAATTGATTAGGTTGACTTCTCTGGAAGAATGAGATATTTGTGATTGGCCTATCTAGGGAGAAGACAGTAAAAAAAATGCTTTATATATGGAAAATGTGAATATGTATAAATATACTGTTATAATTATAAGCCTTTTTTTTTAAATGTAAAATTAATTGAGAAAAATGTGTTCAAGTATTCTCTAGTACTACTCTAAGGGGGTTATTTATCCAAATGTATCTCAATATTTTCTGCTAAAAACCTCCAATCAAATCTGCTTGGTTTTTTTTATGCTTATTTATTATTACATTTTCCCAAAAATTTGCTTTGCGGAAAAAAATCAGATTTTCACGATTTTTTTCAGATTTTTCCATCCGATTTTCACGATTTTTTTGGAATTTTCACCAAAAACTTTGGGGTATTGCACATCAAAAAATCATTGGGACTTCTCCCATTGACTTATATGCAACGGTCTGAGATGCCGGATTTTCAGATTCGGACGTTTCCATCCTCAGGGTTTTAATAAATTCTGAAAAATTCGTGATTTTTTAAAAGTTCGATTTTATTAAAAAAAAAAATCACAAATTTTTCGTGATTTTTGCATTCGGAGTTTAATAAATAACCCCCTAGATATGAAAGCTGAAACTCAGAGAAATCTATATAATCCTACATGCACCCGAGGAAGGACCCGCGTGGTCCAAAACATGGAGTGCTTCAATAAAAAGATATGGGGCAAATTTACTTACCTCCGAAGTTGCGCGGCGTTGGCTTTGCCGCACTTCACCAGACAAAGTTTTGCCAGGGCTCCGCTAATTCACTAAAATCTGAAGCGAAGTTGCGCTAGCGTTAATCATCAAGCAAAGTGAAGTTACGCTAGCGATGCCAAATTTGCATATGGCACTAAGTTAAAGTACAATGGACGTATATGTAGCAACAAATACACTACACTACACAAGCCTGGGAAAGCTTCATAAAATAAAATGAAGTTGTTATTTTGCCCTATACATGAGCCCACTGTATAGTTTAGGTGCCATATGTTAGGAAATGTAGGGGGGAAGGAGGGTACCCAAAAAAAATTTCCATCTTTTTCAGCCTATCACCTTTAAAAAAGTAAAAGACGTCAGCGTTTTTTGGGACTTAGAAAAAATGTCAACTTTTTTTGAAGCAAGCCTTGCATGGTCTGAGCTGGCAAGGCAAGTTTGGCGCAAGAGGTAACTTTCAGTAAAATGCGTGTTAGTGAATTAGCGTAGTTACGTCCCTTCACCATAGCGCAACTTCAGCTGGCGTAAGGGTGCGAAGTAGTGCTAGAGTAGGACTATTTCACTAGCGAATTTACGCCAGCACCCGTTAGTAAATCGGCGAAGTAACGAAATGACATCACGCTGACGAATTTGCACTAGCGTTAGCCGCTTCGCGCTTTAGTTTAATTTGCCCCATAGACTGCATTGAAAGGCTCTCCGGCCCCTTTTTTTCGTCTATGATACAAAGTGGAGGTGACTTCTCCAGCAACTGTTGATGAGCCTTGAAAATTCAAAGAACTGATAAACGAGTGGAGTATCAAGGAAGTTAACCTACATTGTACCCCTAGCAAATCTCCTTCCTAAGCAGGGAGATAACGGTAGAGTTGAGTCAATTCAGTTGCCCTCGGTCCCACTGAGCCGGGGTCTGGGTACCATATTGGACATAATAAAAAGTAATAAATTTGTGGAAACAATAAACACTCTTACACCCATGTGCCATTTTAAATACACAAATGCACATACACATGCTGCTATATGGCAGAGTAAGTGGCCCTATATAAGTACATTTATTTTCAGCACATTTTATTCTTTTTTTTTTGAACTTGAGTGGCCTTGATGCACTGACCCTCATTTTGAGCATCCACACATTGTGATTTAAGGCAGTACATTTCTTGCCAGTTAATATTTTGGAGTGTTTACTTCATCCCATTAAATGTTATTGTACATTACACAGTCTCTCTTCCCAAGTTGAAAGAGGCAGAATGTAATGGAGTTAAAAGATGTACTTCTGAACATAAGAGCTGCTGTAATCTGGTTTTATGCCGGATAAATCATCCATGGAGCAAAGTGGCACAGAAAACAATAAAAGCTCTCGAGAAACGCGTCTTCAGCTGCTTTACTTCTTGGCGAAAATGTTCATAACATTTTTGAAAAGAAACGATCCATTTTGCACTGCAAAACTTTTAAATTTTGCCTTTGACAAAGGCATAAGGGCTAAATGGATTCTACCAAGTAAATATAGAAAATGGGATTTAACTGAACAGCTACCAATTTAACAATTTTTCTAAAGAAGAAAAGAAAGGAGCTTTACAATTATCAGTGGGAGTAATATGGATTAACTGCTTTAAGGAATTTACAAAGCAATACATTTTGCACTACCCTTCACTGCACTTGACACCAACTTTGAGTTCTTCCAAAATATCGTCCATCATTGCTGTTTTTATTTTTAATTATTTGCTAAAAATTATATGAAGCTGGGCACAGTATCCATGGCCTCATGTGCAAAACCATAAGTAATTTTTTGTTGATCTTGTTTTGTCTTGTTGGGCAATAGTTGGACCATAAATCCTATTTCAGTTTCTTTAGTTTCTTTTGTTTGCCAGAAAGGAAATAAAAACAGCCAAGTGAGTGTATTTCCTAACCCTGTTGCTAAATCTGCTTTCCCCAACCCTCTTCCTAACCCCTTCCTCTCGATCATCATCTCAAATCCTCCCTCCTGATCCTCTTCCCAAACCCTCCCTCCTGATCCTCTTCCCAAACCCTTCCTCTCGATCATCATCTCAAACCCTCCCTCCCGATCCTTTTCCCAAACCCTCCCCGACCCTCTTCCTAACCCCTTCCTCTCGATCATCATCTCAAACCCTCCCTCCTGATCCTCTTCCCAAACCCTCCCTCCCCGACCCTCTTCCTAAACCCTTCCTCTCGATCATCATCTCAAACCCTCCCTCCCGATCCTTTTCCCAAACCCTCCCCGACCCTCTTTCTAAACCCTTTCTCCCCCACCATCTTTCCAAACCCTCCCTCCCAGACCCTCTTCCTAAACCCTCCCTCCCATCATCTCAAACCCTCCCTCCCAACCCTGTTACCAAACCCTCCCTCCTGACCCTATTCCCAAACCCTAACTCCCTGAACCTCTTCCCAAACCCACCCTCCCCACCATCTTCCTAAACCATCTTATGAATTTGCTTGACTATGGGCAAGCCCCCGTAATTATAGTCTCTTAATTCCTAGCCCTGGCCGTTACTGCTCTTCTTTGAACATTGCTGTAGCTGGTGGTATTTTTCCTTTGAGCACTGCATTGCCATATTCTTCCATATGGTATATAAATGCACCCAACTTCATTATAAGCTCAATATGCCTGGAAAGCAAAACAATATGGTGGCATGGTGCACAGAATAATAGTTTCCCAGGCCACTGCATATTTTTAAAAAAAGAAGTACCGGACTAAGGTAGGAAGTAAACAAATACAATGGCTAATGTTGGGTGCCCAAATACATGGCACCCTCCAATGAGTCTACCTTTCATTCTCATAACTGCAACTTATAACTGTTATCATCCTATGCCCAAGTATGGTTGCAACCCCTATAGTTCTATTCAGAAGTTGATATACATTTGTATTCCAATCATGTATCTCCATTCCTACCAGCTTCTAATAGCCACTTTAACCACTGCCAGTCAATCCTCATGTAAAGGAATCATAAATACCAAATGGCCTTTTTCATGAATCGTCCCCCCTGCAGCCATTGTATCTCCTCAGATCCAGTTTGACTTAAATGTTACATAATTACATATACTGTAAGAACATTACGCATGCTATATTGATGGGCTATTGCTCTTCTTCCTAATAAACCAACTGTGCTCTGCATGGTCAAAACAGCACAAAGTAACGAGTAAATAGAATATTGCTAAAATTGCTTTTAAAAATATCACATTCGATGTCACAAGTAAAGTTATGCCAAGTTCTATTTAGCATGAAGTCCTCTGAGTATTGGGTATAGGAGGTAAAACTATGCGATGCATAATTACATTTCTAAAAACGTCAAAGTCTATTGTTTCCGTATAACAACCTAGCTGCTGTTTCTGTGAACTCCATTGCTGTATTAAATTAGAGCTTTGATTTTTTCAGTGTTTAAACTGAATTAATTAGTGGACACCAAAGAATTTTATTTGATGGCTATGCAAGAACAATAAGATCAAAATATGAAGTACCCCCCCCCCTCTGTCTTTGAAGTGTGTGGTTACACTGAAAACAAAATCTCGTTTAGTTCTTTCTTTGGCTCGTTCATTATAGAAGTTTCAGTTTAGAAGATTTAAAGATTATATAACCTAAAATAAAGCAAGCTTGATAACTGCATTTATCTCTACTTGATGTCTTCTAGAAATTGCAACCCATGCCTAAATTCATAAGGCGGCCCAACACACTCTTAGGGGGTTATTTGCTAATCTCCAAATGCAAAAATCATGAAAAATTTGTAATTTTTTTAAATAAAATCTGACTTTTAAAAAATCACGAATTTTACAGAATTTATTAAACCCCGAGGATGGAAAAGTCTGAAAATCTAGCATCTCAGACCTGTCCAGGTTGCATATAAGTCAATGGGCGGGTTTCGGGCAATACCCCGAAGTTTTTGGAGGTTCCGGGTGAAAATTACGTAAAAATCTTGAAAATCACATGAGAAAGTCCGAAAAAATTCGTGAAAATCGAATTTTTTCCCGCAAAGCAAATTTCCGGGAAAATGTAATAATAAATAAGGGTAAAAAAACCCAAACAGATTTGATCAGAGTTTGTAGCAGAAAATATTGAGATAAATTCGGACATTGATAAATAACCCACTAAAATTGTCCCTTAGGAATGAGGCTTATGGCTAATGATTAATACACATTAAGGGGCCCATTTACTTAGCTCGAGTGAAGGAATAGAGGAAAAATAGTTCGAATTTCGAATGTTTTTTTGGCTACTTCGACCATCGAATGGGCTACTTCGACCTTCGACTACGACCTTCGGCTTCGAATCGAACGATTCGAACTAAAAATAGTTTGACTATTCGTCCATTCGATAGTCGAAGTACTGTCTCTTTAAAAAATTCTTCGACCCCCTAGTTCGCCATCTAAAACCTACCGAGGCCAATGTTAGCCTATGGGGAAGGTCCCATAGGCTAACAAATTTCTGATCGAAGGAATATCCTTCGATCGATGGATTAAAATCCTTCGAATCGTTCGATTCGAAGGATTTAATTGTTCGATCTAACGATTATTCCTTCGATCGTTCGATCGTAGGAATAGCGGTAAATCCTTCGACTTCAATATTCGATATTCGTTAATTAACCCTCGAGATTCGACCCTAGGTAAATGTGCCCCTTTATGTTCTTTTTATTTATTGTCTTTATGCCCATCTCTATGTTTCAGAAGCTGGAGTGATCTGAAGGATCTTCTTTGAAGACCAATTAGGATAATGTTGTGTGTCCAGACTTTTTACATTACATTAAATGTGTTTCTTTTATCCCTACAGCTTAGTACCCTGCACAGTAAGTGACTATAATGGATAGGCATCCCTAATCTGTCCACATTGGCCCTAGGGTGAAATGGGTTCCAATGTCTTGTATTCATGTAGTTAGAGGTGACGTTGTCTTCAAGCAATGCCCCTATCAATCCAAGAGAAAGTCATCTTTGCAAACTTTGAAAACACACTCTAGCCCTAAAAAAACACTTAATTGTATTTTATGGGTCTTTATTTTTTCTCTCCATATTTTGCAGTCCCATACAAACCTGCCTTCTGCATCTATCCAAGAAGACATATTTGCATCATTGCCAAAATTCTTGTAAACTTGAAACATGTAGATATACAGTATATCCACTTCTAGTCTAGACCTGTGACCAGTACTTTGTTTTCTATTATACTATTTATGAATATAGTCTAAGAGCCGTACATAGTAAAAGCATTACAGGATGACACCTTAAAGCCTTATCTATAGGCATACTTTTCGGAGGTTCTAACAACATGTTCAGTGTGTGTTAAAAGAACAGTAACATAAAAAAAATTAAACTGTTTTAAAGGAACAGCTATATAATATACTGTTGCCTTGCACTGGTAAAACTGGTGTGTTTGGTTCACTCTGCTATAGTTTATATAAACAAGCTGCTGTGTAGCCATGGGGGCAGCCATTCAAGCACAGGATACACAGTAGATAACAGATAAGTACTACTATAGTTTATATAAACAAGCTGCTGTGTAGCCATGGGGGCAGCCATTCAAGCACAGGATACACAGTAGATAACAGATAAGTACTACTATAGTTTATATAAACAAGCTGCTGTGTAACCATGGGGGCAGCCATTCAAGCACAGGATACACAGTAGATAACAGATAAGTACTACTATAGTTTATATAAATAATCTGCTGTGTAGTGATGGGGGCAGCCATTCAAGCACAGGATACACAGTAGATAACAGATAAGTACTACTATAGTTTATATAAACAAGCTGATGTGTAGCCATGGGGGCAGCCACTCAAGCACAGGATACACAGTAGATAACAGATAAGTACTACTATAGTTTATATAAACAAGCTGCTGTGTAGCCATGGGGGCAGCCATTCAAGCACAGGATACACAGTAGATAACAGATAAGTACTACTATAGTTTATATAAACAAGCCGCTGTGTAGCCATGGGGCAGCCATTCAAGCACAGGATACATAGTAGATAACAGATTTCTGAAGAATCTCATTGTATAGTACAGAGCTTATCTGTTATCTGCAGTGTATCATTTACCTTTTCTCCTTTTTCAGCTTCTTCAGCCCCCATGGTTACACAGCAGCTTGTTTATAAAAACTATTGTAGAGTTTCTGAAGCAAACATTATTTTTGGGCATAAACCCCTCATCTTGAAGTACCATTTTGGAAATAACTAGAATGGTCTACTAAATAGTTTGTGATGCCTGCTATAATGAGACCATTAAGGACAATATAAAGTATTCCAGTGTGGGGTTTTACATAGATTTCTACCTTGTAGGGCAAGTTCCGTACTTGTGGACACAACAGAGGGGTGGGGAGTCCAACCCTGGCCATAAACCCTTTATAATGTCTAGAAATGCCCCTTTGGAAATGCCCAGAGTGGTCATTAATGAAGATTGCTATAATATGACTATAAAGGGCAATATAAAGAATTCCTGTGTGGGGTCCACTTATGCTTTGGTGTAGAATTGATTTCTAACTTGTAAAGTTATAGTTATTAAATACAAAACATGTTCAATAATTCCCTTTATCCTATGGTGAAGTGTTTCTATCTGGATCAGAGTGGAATGTCCGTTGCCAAATGATCCAAGTGATGTAATAAGAGACGCAACGTCTACTCTAATTTGGTGGCAGTTGTTATTTTCTTGAAGCCGGACACTCCTTGTATCTGTTATATACAGTAATTGTATTGTAAGTTCACGTTTATGGATATTAAACACAAACTAATGTACTGTATGGAGCACATTTTCAGCTGAAAACACCAATAGAACATCTGAGTAAAGTCAATTTAATGTGTTCAGTGATCAGAAGAAAATTATAAAAACAACATCTATTTAGGAATCCACGGGTTTAATTTCATAGTTTAGAAGAAATCAGCCTTGGAAAACAAAGACCATTTTCAAGTCAGTTTCAGTTCTTGTGACATCACCATGACAGCACAAAGCTTAAAAGCAAAACCAACATCACTACATTGGCAAGGGATTAACCTTTTGTGAGTTCTTAATGCTAAACCTGATTGAAATTTCTCTCAATTTAATGTAAAAATTATTTTTAGTGCTCTGATAGAGGTCTCTTGGCATATTTGATGGCTTCGGAAATAAAAAGAAGGAACCGTCTACTTTCAACAGCAAATGTGCTGACTTGAACGCATTAGGGGGAGATAACAAAAAGGAAATGAAAATTAGAATTTGGCTGACGAAAATGAAATTCACAAAAGATAATTTCCTTCTTCAGGTGTTGTTTCCCCTCCTGAACTTGACATTTCTTTTATGTAAGAGATGTTTGTGCTGTGAAGGAATATTGCATGTTTATTATTTAGAAGGTCACCGTGGTGGTCTAGTGGGGGGACGGCCCTCGGTGGGGACGCCCGTCGTGCCAATCTTCTCTGCCGCAGGCACCGGTTCCATAGGGCGCATGTAGCTCTTCATATTTAAAGGCGTGATGACACCAGCGCGCAATGGTGCGAAATTTGAAATGTTTAAAAGGCTCATTTGGGCTACAGGAGTTTGCCCGTTATAGGATCTTGTTTCCTGGTGCTTCTGAGCTTAGTGCTATTCTGTTTATCTAATTCTGATTCCTGTTTCGAATCCTGCCTGGCTTTTGACGATTCTGGCATCTGTATCCTGACCCCTACCTGATATCAGACTTTGCTTACTCTATATCCCTACTGATTGATCTCCTGTTTGACCCTTGCCTGCTTGACTCCAATTTGTACTCTGCCTGCCCCGACTGGGCCTGATCTGACTTCGATTCTGCCTACGCCTTGTACCGTGACCCTCTGCCCAAAAGACTCTGCTTTACAGTTGTGCCCCTTTGCTTGTTCAGAACCCTCGCTTTGCACCTCTCTTTATAAGACCTGGCGGCATCCAATTAGCCGAGGGCTCCTCCCGAGGTGAAAGGCGGCTGTTAAAGGCCGAAGCAAGAGCCGAGAACATGGTGCTTAGCATCGGTTCTGAATTTAGGGTGCCAACCGTGACACTTTTGTCTTGAGATCGGTTTTTGAGCTTGACCAATCTTATATACATAAAGGGAAGGAAAACACTTAAATGAGCTAATGTCAGGTTTGGAAAACTTAAGTTACTTTTTTTTCTTAGAGAGTTATTTTCATAAAGAAAAACATTTTTGAGTTCCAAATCAGTGTCCACTCCAAAAACACATTCAGCTCTCAACCTCCAAATTTCTCCAAATTACTGGAAATCTCCAAAGATGAGCATATTGTGGCACAATTATCATTGACCTCTATTGTAGCAATCTATACACTTTGGGTCTTTTAAAACTGTTTCTGAATCTGACTCGTCTGTGTAACACAAGGGTGTGTACTTTTTTAAGGACACTATACTAAATTATTTTTGTTTTCTAGTTTTTTTCCACTGGAGGCCCCATACCTATTGCCACCCAACTAGAGGCACCCCACCCCAGCCATGTCCCCCCCCCTCTGGCTCCGTCTTGTACCAGTGCAGCCATGATAAGGGCTAGGGGCGCAATCAGTTGGCAACACTGGCTAGAGTCCTGCAGCGGGTCGGGTACCCGCGGGTACCCGCGGGTTACCCGCAAAAACCTGCAGTACCATGCGGGTTTTTCGTTGAAGTTCAAGGTGCGGGTATACCCGCGGGTCGGCGGTTCTGCGGGTTTGCGGGTTGCGGGTCGGGCTGCGGGTCTTCTCAATATAAATATTTTCTCCTTTTTTCTGGTCACGCCCACTTCCGATGATGTCATTTCCGGTACACAATGACTGCACTTCCGGTTTTACTCCCTTTTTTCTGATCATATCTACTTCCGATGATGTCACTTCCGGTTTATAATGACAGCACTTCCTGATTCTTGATGGTCAGCGGGTCGCGGGTCCGGGTTGCAGAGAAGGTACTTGCGGGTCGGGTCGGGTTGCGGGTCCAAGCGGGTAAGAATGCGGGTTGCGGGTGCGGGTTGCGGATTGCAGGTTGCGGGTACGGGTCGGGTTCGGGTCCCAAAAAATGGACCCGCGCAGGACTCTAACACTGGCTGTAGGAGAGTGTGGGTCTGACCCAGTCTGACCCTGTCCACATGCTTATCTTTGCAGCTTTCCAGCAACACATTTTTTTTTAAATGTAGAATATAATTTACTCAACATGAACAAATAAAGACAAGGTCGGGTTGTGTACCTTAATTCTTAGTTGATTTAGTGATGGAAATGAGCCATCAATGATTTGTTCCATAATATGTCTAATACCCAGACCAGACCAGTACTGGAAGTCTGGCAAATCCTTGAGATGTGGAAGATTAAAGTCCGTCCATAGTGGAAGTTTAGGAGATACTTGTGGTCCACTGGTTTGTACCTTTTTGCCCATACTCTGATTGGAAGTACCATAACCTCTGGTATACGCGGGGAATCTTTAATGCACCTATATGGAGCATTACGAAGGGCTTCTATTGATCCAATAATGAACGCCTATAGGGTGGTCAATGAGTTGTCAAGATCTGGATGGAACCAAGTGGCAAATTCAGTAACCTCCGGAAATTTGCCAGCGACGGCTTCGCTCACATCGCCACACTTCACCAGGCGAAAATTTGCCAGGACAACGCTAATTCACTAAAATGTGAAGTTGCATCCAGGGCACCGAACGATGGCGAAGTTTTGCTAGCGTTAATTCGGCAAGCAAAGCGCAGTTGCGCTAGCGTTATCTAATTTGCATACGGCGGGAAGTTAAATTTCAATGAACGTATATGTTGCAGCAAATACATTACACTACACAAGCCCAGAGAACCTTAATAAAATAAAATAGAGTTGTTATATCACCCTACACATGAGCCCAGTGTATAGTTTATGTGCCATATGTTAGGAAATGTAGGGGAGAAGCCGGGTACCCTTAAATAAATTACTATCTTTTGCAGCCTATCACCCTGAAAAACTGAAGTCGCCAGCGTTTTTTGGGACTTAGAAAAATGTTTAATTTTTTTTCGAGGAAGTCCTATCTACTCTATTGCACTTCACCTGGTCTGAGGTGGTGAAGACAAGTCTGGCGCAAGAGGTAACGTTCATTAAAATCCGCATCTTAGTGAATTTGCGTAGTTACGTCCATTCACCAGAGCGAAAATTCGCCTGGAGTTAGAGTGCGAAGTAGCGCTACACTCTATATACTTCACTAGCGAATTTACGCCAGCACCCATTAGTAAATTGGCGAAGTCCCGAAATGACATTACAATTTTCGCCAGCGTTAGTCACTTCGCCCTTTAGTAAATTTGCCCCCAAGAGTGCATATATGAGATTTGACTGGCCAAGTAATAATTCCTTAAATTAGGGAGTGCTTGGCCACCTTTCTCTACTGGCACTACCAGCAGTTTATAGGAAATACGTGGCATCTTATTGGCCCATATAAAGGAAGTGATACGTGAGTTTAACTGTCCGGATCAGGAACTGGAGAATGTAGGAGGAGATACACAAATCTGGGCAAGAATATCATTTTAAATAAGTTTGAGCGTCTCTAGATGGTCAGTTGTAACTTGGCCCATTGGGTACTTGCTCTTTTAATTTTTGTGCAATTGGTTCCAGGTTGTCTATAATATATTGTGATTGATCATGTACGATAGTGATGCCTAGATATTTCAATTTGGAGACCCGATGTAGCCCACTTTTTTGCTCATTCTGGGTGATTCCACTCAGGGAGAAACTACTATTGGATCTTTTAAAAAAATTTATGTCATTCGTGGTTTTAGAGAAAATTTTAGAGTTTAGTTGTACAGGTATTGGACCTGTTATCCAGAATGCTCGAGACCTGGGGTTTTCCGGATAACGGATCTTTCCGTAATTTGGGTCTTCATGCCTTATGTCTACTAGAAAATCATGTAAACATTAAATAAACCCAATAGGCTGGTTTTGCTTCCAATAAGGATTAATTATATCTTAGTTGGGATCAAGTACAAGCGACTGTTTTATTATTACAGAGAAAAAGGAAATCATTTTTAAAAACTTGGATTATTTGGATAAAATGGAGTCTATGGGGCAAATTCACTAAGCGCTGAAGCGCCAAACGCTAGCGTTACTTCGCTAGCGTTTGGCATTTTCGTTACTGCGCAAATTCACTAACGAACGCCGGCGTAGTTTCGCTAGTGTTACTTCGCACCCTTACGCCTGGCGAAGTTTCGCTAGCGACGTAACTACGCAAATTCACTAACGCGCACAGTGTACTGAACGCTACCTTTTACGCTAGACTTCCTTCGCCACCTCAGACCAGGCGAAGTGCAATAGAGTAGATAGGGATTGCTTCAAAAAAAGTCAAAATTTTTTCTAAGTCCCAAAAAACGCTGGCGTGTTTTCAGGTGATAGGCTGAAAAAGATCGAAAAAATTTTTGGGGCTCCCCTCCTTCCCCCCTACATTTCCTGACTCATGGCAACTTACCTAGACAGTGGGCACATGTGTAGGGCAAAATAAAAATCTTATTTGATGTTTTGAAGCTTTTCTAGCCATTTGTAGTGCTGATACGTATTCCTCCATTGAAATTTGAATTTAGCGCCGTATGCAAATTAGCCTTCGCTAGCGCAACTTCGCAACCTTACGCTAACCCTGAGCGCAACTTTGGATTTTAGTGAATTTGCGAAGTGCTGGCGAAACTACGCCTGGCGAAGTGTGGCGAAGTTACACCTGGCGCAACTACGAATCTTAGTGAATTTGCCCCTATGGGAGACAACCATTCCGTAATTCGGAGCTTTCTGGATATCGGGTTTCCGGATAAGGGATCCTATACCTGTAATCCCACTGAAAATTCAACCTTTAATAAACAGGCCTCCCTGAGTCTTATTTGTATAATTGCTCCCGGTTAGCCCTTTTGCACAAGTAATTGAGTTTGTGCTCATTTAATCTTCTAATTGACTCATATCAAAAGAAAGTTGAATTCTATGAAAACTCAATGAAACCTTCTACACTCTCCCTTCATATTATCCTGAGTCTTTCGGTTTTAATTTAGTTTTCTTGTTCTTTTTCCAAGTCTCACATACCCGAGAAATCTGACCAGCCGTTAATGCCTACTGACACGTTCAGTTTCAATAAGCACCAAACTGCCACACATTTCTTGAAAACAAATTGATTTAAACAATGTTCCCATCTAAAAAGAATAGTTTTTACCCTTGCAGATGTTATAGCAGTAATGTATTACTAATTAGTACTTCATTTCATGTGAATGACTTGTATAGACATTTATTAATTTTTTTACTTTCCTTTTATGTCTGCCTAATGGAAATATTAAGAGGAAAATGTACAATTATTCTCCTCTTGTCTTTGTGTAGTGCTGGTTTCTACGAAGGTGTTACAGGTTAAATCTGACTATAATGACATCGAAATATTTCTCTAATCAGGTCTGATTCTGCCTGAAGGACAAAGCAAATGGGTTCCAAACTGACCCACGAAACAAAGCGATTCTGGACAACCGCCTGAGCTTTGAATTCAAAGTTCTACTTCATGAGTAGTGATGGGCGAATTTGCGCCATTTAGCTTCGCTGAAAAATTCTAGAATACACGCAGGCATCAAAAAACGGATACCGGTGTAAAAAATGAGACACTGGCGCATTTTCGCCGTTTCGCCGACATCCATTTTTTTTTACGCCAGCGAATTTTCGCCATCGAATTTGCAGCGAATTTGCGCCTGGAGAATGAATTCGCCCATCACTATTCATGAGTAAATATTTCAAAATGACATTGTAGAAGGCATTATTGGAAATGACGTGTTCTGGACATCTCTCCCTTTTTTAAACATAGTCCCATACTCCCATTAACCTTATATTCATCAATACAGTAAAAAGCCTCGGTTATGTAAGGGGCTCTTGATGCATCAGAATATATACACAAAGTATTATATAATCACAACATTCTTATTCTACTTTCCTTTATGTTCTTTACAGTGTTATATAACCCCTATTGTATCAATAAGTGATTTAAGTAAGTTACATCAGTTCCTTTGTTATATTCATTATTAGATCCAAACCTATTTTAGTGCAGACACCAGCATTACATTGAATATATTTCTTTTTTTACTCACCCTTTGCATTTTAAAAATCTGCAACCTATGTAAGACTGTGAGTGGAAGGATAACAAATGAATACGTCAAATACATAAATTTGCATCACAACATCACCCGGCAGTGCATTCCACAACCTCACTGTCCTGACTGTGAAGAACCCCCTACGTTGCTTCAAATGAAAGTTCTTTTCTTCTAGTCTGAAGGGGAGGCCTCTGGTGTACTGGAAATTAGATCCCCTGCTATCTGACTATAATGTCCTTTAAATGTAGTTGTAAAGAGTAAACATGTCCCCTCGCAAGCATATTTTCAAGAAAATGTAAAATCCATGGGTGGTGCCAAATGTAAGGGTGCCCTCCAACGATGGTAATGACTTTCCTGAAAGCTCCAGTCAGTGCTCCTGTTAGCAGAAAACTGCACCGACCTGTAGTAATTGCAATCGAGTGATCCTCTTCCCTCCTTCTTTCTCTACATGGGTGTGCATGCAAAGTAGAAATAAAAGCTGGATTTAAACAAAAGAATTGGCACTTTCACTCTGCTGTGCATGCGTCAGTCCCTGGATTTTATTGAAAGAAGAAGGGAGGAAGAGGATCACTCACTTGCAAATACCCCGGGCTGGTGCAGTTTTCTGCTAACAGGAGCACCAACCCAGGGAATCAGATAAGTCATTCCAATCCTTGGGGGTGCCCTAACATTTGGCATCCTCGTGGATTGGACATTTCCTTCCATTCCTTTTACCAGTCTAATTGCAAATCTCTGCATTCTGTCCAACTCATTAATAACCTTCTTTTTGTCTACCGGATCACTGTTAGACTGTCCAGATTGAAAATTTCATCTGCTATGCCTTTGAACAGGTGTAGGGTTAGAGCGGTGATCCTCAAACAGTGGCTCACGAGCAACATGTTACCAATCCCTTGGATCTTGCTCTCAGTGGCCTCAAAGCAGGTGCTTGTTTTTGAATTCTAGGATTTGAGGCAAATTTTGGATGCATACCAACCAGTTGTCCTGCTACATAGAGCCTCATGTAGACTGCCACTTCAAATAGGGGCAATCACAACGGGGTCTCAGGGTCTTTTTTTTAATGCTTGTGTTGCTCCCCAACTATTTTACATCTGCATGTTGCTCATAGGTAAAAAAAAGGTGGGGGATCTCTGGGTTAGAGAATAGCAACTTTTAACTTTATAACTTTATCTCACATCCAATCAGCCTAAATGAACTGAACAATATTATTTAGCTCTGTGGATCACTGCACACTACCTGTTGTTCAGCCTGGAGACCAGTTAGTTGGTGAGACAGTTCATGGCTGCCTTTAGGCTATATATAGTGATGGGCAAATTTATTGGCCAGGCGCGAATTTGCAGCGAATTTGCGCGATTCGCCGCCGGCGAATAAATTCGCAAAACGGCCGCGAAAATTTGGCGGCATCAAAAAAATGGACACCGGCGTCCATTTATTGAACGCTGACGCATTTTCGCCAAAAAAATGGACGCCGGCATAAAAAAAATCAGTTTCGCAAATTTTTTGCCGTTTCGTGAATTTTGCACGAATTTCGCAAAATGCGGAAATTCGCCCATCACTAGCTATATAGTAAACAAAACCTAACTGTTCTATTAACTTATATAACTATCAGATGTTTATAAACAGTACAGATGGCAAGACAATAGAAATGGTTCAAAACAAACAGAACAAGTTGCTGAAAGAAAAGGACTTCTGTATAAATGTAGTCAAAGGAAAGCACTTAGACAATGATATAAACAATAGCAGGAGGCTTTTCTGTACTTGGTTTAAAACTTTCTTAGTAAAGTAAAGTGAGACAGAGAAGAGCTTGTTTTCTTTACACACCCAGCTAATGATTTACTGTACATCACATCTAAAAAGTGACTACTTGCTTTATACCCTGGGTTCAAAGTCAGCTACAAACAATATTTGGCAGAACCAGTACATAAAAGAGAGAAAGAAATCACCAGTGCTTGGACTAATCCATAATTTAAAGTTGACCGGCTGATGCCAGCACCCAGTCTAGCCCATGATTTAAGGTTGACAAAATACAGCCATCATGTTCACAGAAAAAAGAAAGAAAGATTGCCAGTTATATTCCTCTCATTTCTGTTGGCAGATGAAGGCAATAAAAATGTCATTGCCTTTGAGTACCAAGATGTGGGGATGTTTTTTAAGCACAAAGCCGTGCCTTCATCAAGTCCCCCCTTGGGAAAAAGAGTTCTGTACCTTTGACTTAAAGAACCTGCTGAAAGCAGTAACGCTAAGGTCTCCACTTAAGACTAGAGAGCTGTAAACTTACGCCACTAACATGACCAATATTAAAGGACGGCAAGAAGAAAGACACCTCATACCTGTGCTTCCCATATCTCAGATTGCTATCAAGGATTAGGTAGGGGGTGCTTTGGAGGCAGCAGGAGGAAGGCGAGTCCATTAGGTAAGAGTTGGCTAAACCCATGGGACACAGACAGGAAAAGGGCAGGAACTGGGTGACAAGGGCGATGAGTCAGACAGGAAGGTGCAGAGCGGAACAGGATGAAGAGGGCGAAGATAAGGACAGGAACAGACTGGATGGGACAGGACGGTACGGGCATAGATTGGATCAGACTGGGAATAGAGTAGCAAGAGAGCTGGAGCAGAAGAGGACTGGCTAGAAAGAGGACTGGATAGCGAGAGGACTAGATAGCGAGAAGACTGGATAGTGAGAGGACTGGATATAAGACAGATTAGGTGCAAGGCAGAACAGGAAGCAGGAATCAGGAACAGGCAAGGCAAAGCAAGGTTGGTTCAAGGCCAAGGCAGGAAAAGGTACAAGATAGAATAGGAAGCAGGGATCAAGAACAGGCAAGCCAAGTGTAAGGTCAAGGTCAAGGCAAGGAAAACAAGGCAGGGTTTAAGCAAGGCAAGATAAGGCAGGGAAAAGCAAGGCAAGACAAGGCAGGGTAGGACAAGGCAGATAAGGGCAATGTAGGATCAAGGGAAAAGGGCTAGAGCTGGAACAACCTAACAATCCCTGTTTTGTTTAAAGGGTAAGTCATTTTTCATTACCAGTATGCACAAAATGTCTCTGTCTTAAATATATTGATAATGGGTTGAGTGCAGAGGACCTCTTGTATCTGTCTTAAATAGAACAGAGTCAGCCCTGATTGGCTGACTGCAACCAACCAGGCTGCTGCTCGGCTGGAAAGGCCAGGAAATATATAGTGTGCAACCCTGTAGGCTGCTCAACTGGCCCAGTGGTCAAGACATTGAGCCAGAAACCCAAAGGCCACTGGCTTTAATCCCAGCAGAACCTGACACTTACACTATGAACAAATAAATGTAAATTCAGACAATGCTACTCCGGCTTCAGATCACATCTGCACTTTATTTCATTATCAAAGAAAACGCAACTTCTTGCAGGGTCCCTCCCTATCCCCACCACCTATACTCCATCTATTTTGAATGTCATTAGAGGGGCCAGGAAAAGCTTGGAAAACATTTCATTATACTTTGATACACATAAATATTATTTTTCTTCTTTTCTGAGAAGATGTCTTTGCATTTTTATACCAGTAATACTTCAATGTGTCAGTCATGCGTTTGCCTATTTTGTGCCGTCGTTATTATTATTCTTGAAGAGCCCTCAGTCTTTTTCACAGGATTAGGAAGCTAATCACATTTTGCTCGGTGTTACAAGTTGAATATGAAATGAATGCTTTGTGTATATTTATATTCAATATTAACATCTGAAATCAAACCTGCAGGCCTGTCTCTTGCCGGATGGATGTGTCAGAAATTTAGATATTTTTAGAGTGAAAGTTAAGAGACTGTTTAAAGTCGTATGACGTCTTCTCAAAAATTATTTTCGAAACACCTACTGGACTACGCTAAGAAATCCATCTAGATATATATTAAATATATACATTCCTGAGGCATAAACGGAACATATTTAACATAGTTTCTTTTTTTTTTTTGCGACAACGTGACTTTTTAGAACCACAGGATTTCTGTCATGTACATAATATAAACATGGATACTATAATTATATTTTCACAGAAAGTACTGCTCCCAGACAGCCCAACTAACATCCACACTACCATAAAATGTATTGTTTCCTACTGACGTACCACTTTCTTGGTTTATCTTCAGCCTCTTCCAGAGGCCCTGCTCACTAATCCACAGGCTTAGAATTTTCCTTTGTCTGAAAAGGAAAGAAAGACATAGAATTAACACAACAATATATATATATATATGGAAGACAAGATGTGTGGGTTGGGAGTGAGGTTGAAACCTTTATACAAATGCCAAGTTCAAAGTTTTGGCTTTAGGTTTGAGTTTTAGGTTTTAATGATTTTTTAATGATAATGAAATTCAAATTCAAATTCAAATTTATTTGTCACATACACAACATACAAAGTACGACATGTAGTGAAATGCTTGTTGCTGTGCAAAGCAAAGTAAAGTCCGACCATAAAATAAGAATTAAGAATTACAGTAGAAAGAAAAAGAAAGAGTTACATAGTAGATAAATATTAATGTGTTATTAAAGTGCATGTGCATTGATGTGATATATGAGATATAGGGATGTGGGAATTTTTCGCCTTGTTTCGCCGCAGAAATGACGCCCATAGACTTGTATGCGACAAAAAAAAAAAGAAGTGCGTCAAAAAATCTTTATAATGGGCGTCGGCGACATTTCGCTGGCGGCAAATTTTTGTCGTAACGAAACGGGTCAAATTCGCCCATCCTTAGTTGAAATGTGTTTGTTCCTGAACACAGTCAAGCAGCACCATTAGGATAAGTAAACCTTTAAAATAAGTCAATGTAAAATTGATGAGGGTGCTATTCTAAGTAATTTTGCAATTTACATTCATTATTTATTTTGTTTTTATTCCAAGATATTAAGGGATACATGTGCTTTTAATATGAATGAATTTAGTTACAACAGCACCACCTGCTGGTCAGTTTCTCACCAGTCTGACCACCAAGTAGTCAAGGAAGTTGTCAGGAGAAAGAAAGAGGCTGCTCTGATGTTCTTCTGCTTATGAAAACAATTAGAAATATTTCTCACATCTTTCCTAAGCAGAAAAACATCAGAGCAGCCTCTTTCTCCTGACAACTTCCTTGACTACTTGGTGGTCAGACTGGTCAGAAACTGACCAGCAGGTGGCGCTGTTGGAACAAAATTCATTCATATTAACAGTACATGTATCCCTTAATATCTTGGAATAAAAACAAAATAAATCATAAATTGCTCCTGAGCAGCAACCCATAGTAACCAATCAGTGATTAGAGTTTTTAAGCCAGCTGCAGGCTGAACACTGAAAGCAATCATCTGATTGGCTGCTATGGGTTACTGTCCAGGTGCAAATGTGCCCACTGTTTATAAATGAGCCCCACTATATTTATACTTGCTGCATAATAATTATTATTAGAATATTATTAACCCTACACAGAGTTTCCTGTGGTCAGATCAATGTGGTGTAGTAGGACTAAAGATATTGATTCCAAGCATGACTTGATCACCTCTATAACTTCTATCAAGTTCAAGTGTCTTCAAATCCATGTGCTCTATGTCCACCTAGGAACCTCACCTTAGAGATATACCATATGTGCTAATATTATAGCCATTGTCAAATTCTTTTTTGGTCTGGCACAATGGTTGTCAGCCTTTTCCAGTTCAATCCCCCCTTGAAGGTCCAACTATTGATCAGGGCCACTATTAGTTCTTAACAAAGTTACAGATATGGAACTGATATAGCCAGTCAACCATAGTTACAAGATTGTGCATGGTAGAAAATACATCTTATTATTAATGACCATCAAATTGGACTTTAAGTAGTATCTAGGACAGGGATCCTTTTTGAACCTATGAGCAAAATCCAGAAGAAAAGGGAGTTGGGGAGCAACACTAGCATGAAAAATGTTCTTGGAGTGCCAAATAAGTGCTGTGATTGGCCATTTGGTAGCCCCTATGTGGATTGTCAACCTACATTGAGGTTCTGTTTGGCAGTGCACCTGGTTTTTATACAACCAAAGCTTGCCTCCAACCCTGGAATTAAAAAATAAGCTCCTGCTTTGAGGCCCACTGGGAGCAAAATCCAAGGGGTTGGAGAGCAACATCTCATGAGCTACTGATCTAGGTCTAGGGGATTAAACTGGAATTCACCCAAAATCCCAAATACCAGCCTTCAGAATGAACTTCAACTGCAACTGCTCCATGATAATGATCTCTAGATGGAGTGAAAGAGTGGAACAAGGTGAATTATCTGAACCAAATATGTATATGAAATTTACTCCATCTGTATATTGACATTGTTTCATGACATCTTTCTATGCAAGTAATAAGCATCTAAATATTAACTGAAAAGCAGTCCCAAAAATGTACACGTTTTTCATCTTTTTTAAATTCAGATCTCATCCGCATGTTTTCTGAGAAAATCACTAAGCGCGCAGTTCTGCTCACTGAGCAAATCCAGAAAGTATCTGAGAAACTTAAATCCCTCTGATCTCTTCGTGGATTTATTTCTGCCATCACCATGCAAAAGCATTTCCCCCAGGGCCCATGTGTCACAGCGAGCTGTCAGAGTAATTCTATTTTACAAAAATACAGCCAAATTAAAAAAACACAACAACAATATTTTTTTGCCTTAAGAATGTTGAGTAACATAGAGGAATATAACATATGAGACAAGCAGAAATTGAGAGAAAAAATACCACCTAACAGCACTGGATCCTGGATACTCTCAAGTGCTTCTAGTTGATTCACAAACAACCTACCTATAATAGAAATATACTACCTATAATAGAATATACTACCTATAATAGAAATATACTACCTATAATAGAATATACTACCTATAATAGAAATATACTACCTATAATAGAAATATACTACCTATAAAAGAAATATACTACCTATAATAGAAATATACTACCTATAATAGAAATATACTACCTATAATAGAAAATAGCATCTCTGCTCCGCAGCTCCTACATATACTGTGCCGTGACCTCCCCCGGTGCTCTTACCTCCACATCCCGTCTGTATCTGCTCTGATCTCAATTAGAGAACCTGGCGGCACTCCATTTAAAAAAATATTGTTTTTTGTTGTCTAGAGCTGGTTGCAATAAACCACTGTTTTTGAACCGGAGTGATACCTGGTTTTTTAATTGTGATTTATGAGTCTTGGTAGCATGGCTACCCGGCTTTGAGATCTGCCCCAAAGCAACACCAAAGAGGAAACACAGTCTGTTACAGGTATGGGACCTGTTATCCAGAATGCTTGGGACCTAGGGTTTTGTGGTTACAGATAACAGATAAGTACTACTACAGTTTATATAAACAATCTGCTGTGTAGCCATGGGGGCAGCCATTCAAGCACAGGATACACAGTAGATAACAGATAAGTACTACTAGAGTTTATATAAACAAGCTGCTGTGTAGCCATGGGGGAAGCCATTCAAGCACAGGATACACAGTAGATAACAGATAAGTACTACTATAGTTTATATAAACAAGCTGCTGTGTAGCCATGGGGGCAGCCATTCAAGCACAGGATACACAGTAGATAACAGATAAGTACTACTATAGTTTATATAAACAAGCTGCTGTGTAGCCATGGGGGCAGCCATTCAAGCACAGGATACACAGTAGATAACAGATAAGTACTACTATAGTTTATATAAACAAGCTGCTGTGTAGCCATGGGGGCAGCCATTCAAGCACAGGATACACAGTAGATAACAGATAAGTACTACTATAATTTATATAAACAAGCTGCTGTGTAGCCATGGGGGAAGCCATTCAAGCACAGGATACACAGTAGATAACAGATAAGTACTACTATAGTTTATATAAACAAGCTGCTGTGTAGCCATGGGGGCAGCCATTCAAGCACAGGATACACCGTAGATAACAGATAAGTACTAATATAGTTTATATAAACAAGCTGATAGTCTAGCAATGGCGGAAATTGAGAAAAGGCTATATGGCACAGGTTAAATAGTGGATAGTGTATACATAGTTTTAAACATTGTCATATCGGTTTGCTTTTTGTTTTAAGGAACACTGAGCCCAAACTTAGATCTTAACATCCTTGGGGATGGGCCTCCATATGCAGCAAATGTATATCTTTCTTCTTCAATAACAAGTCAGTAATTGTAGCACTGTGATCTGTATATACATGTATATTAATGTCAGCTGAAACCATTCATCACTAGCAACTTCCAATGACCAAAACAATATAACAGACTCTTTCATAGAGCCAGGAATGTATTTAAAAAAAACCAGATACTGAAGAATATTCCCTTTCTGTAAAGTAAGAAAGTGATGACACTGTAGTTTTGTGCATTTACATTGTGTGTACCAACATGTTGATTAATACGAGTATCAATGAGTATCAATCTTGGGTAATGAAAATGTCATCATACAGTAAATGAGATGCACATAGAATGCTGTTCATGTATTTCAAAATAACGACACCGCCAGTTCACAAAAAAGTGTTAGGCCTTAAATTTTTTTTAATTGTGCAGCAAATGTATTAAAAAAAAAAATAGGCTTTGTAGTAGAAGAAGATCAATAGTGGAAGAGAAACAGAAGTAGAGGGTAATGGCATCAACAAACTGGATCAGTGAATAAAGCTCTGAGCCACTGATTAATCTGCCTTAAAGGAGAACTAAACCCTAAATATTACTAAAATTTACATATTTTATATAGTGAACTTATTGCACAAGGCTAAAGTTTGAGCTTGTCAATAGCAGCAATGATCCAGGACTTCAAACTTGTCACAGGGGGTCACCATCTTGGAAAGTGTCTCTGACACTCACATGCTCAGTGGGCTCTGATTGGCTGTTGAGAAGCTAAGCTTAGGGCTCGTCACTAATTATCCAGCAGAAAATGAGCTTCCCTGGCTGTAATATAAGCTGATGCTACAGGTTTGCTGATTATTCAATTCTGATGCTAATTGCACTGGTTTCTGTGCTGCCATGTAGTAATTATCTGTATTAATTACTAATCAGCCTTATATTGTGACATTTCTATTCTATGTGTACTGTATATTGTGAGTGGGTCCCTAAGCTCAGTAAGTGACAGCAGCACAGAGCATGTGCAGTGAATCAGCAGAAAAGAAGATGGGGAGCTACTGGGGCATCTTTGGAGACACAGATCTTTACTGCTAAAGGGCTGTGGTTGCCTTGGGCTGGGACAGAAGCACAAAACATAATGTACTACATTTCTACCTACTACTTTAGTTAGGCTTTAGTTCTCATTTATATCTTCTTACTCTAAACTCTGGTAGGACTTAAATTTACTTATGTTTAATCTACTATTTACTTATATTCTTATAATTGTTCAAAATATGTATCTGCTTCCAGTTCTGCTACTACTACTTCCTGATTCATGTTAGAACTCACTGACACTGGAAATTATTATGGTCCTACCATAGGTGCAATATATCACAGGTGCATTTGCCAATAGAAACTATTTTGGATTAGTCTTCTACACGTTAGTAAATGAAAGCTTGCATTGGTTGAACTGGGTAAGGTTACTGGTGAAGTTTAGCCTATTTCAGTAAGTCAGCACCTACATCTTTAAAGCAAAATGTTTTAAGACAAGCTGGATGGATCCAACAGTGATGTATTGCAGTCACTATTAACTGCTAAGACAGTAGTTCAGTCACCAATTAGTCACTAGTACCCACTTCTAGTGATGGGCGAATCTCTACCGTTTCGCTTTGCTGAAAAATTTGTGAATTTCCCACAAAATCGTGAAATCAGAAAGTTCACGAAAAAATCGTGAAATTCGAACCTTTTCACAAAAAAATCGTGAAATTTTCGTGGGAGATTCGCGAATTTATTCGCAGAATTCGTGCCAGGCGAATTTATTCGCCCATCACTACCCACTTCTGCTCTCCCATTCAGTGTTGGACTGGGATGCCCACCAGAAAACCTTAGACTATGGGCCCACTCTCCAAACTATTTCTCCTCTTCCTCTACTCACTCAACCTCCTTATTCCCCAAGTTACTTTTTTTTATATTTTCTATAATTGTATCTATTTATTCTTTTTGTTCCCATACAGAAATAGGGAATGGCCATGAATGGCCTAATGGTTAGAAGCAAGAGGCCCATTGACAATTGAGCCCACCAGAAGTTTTCCTGATATCCCGGTGGGCCAGTCTGCAACTGCCATTCTCTAGGGATGGGCGTATTTTTTCACCTCATTTTGCCAAAAAAATTACGCCCACCAAAGACGTCAAAACAAATTCGCCACGCAACAAAAAAATTTTGACGCCCGTAGACTTTAATGGGCGTCTGCGACATTTCGCCGGCGGTGAATTTTTGGCGAAACTAAACGGGTCAAATTCACGCATCCCTACCATTCTCCACTTTTCTCTTATCTTCTGCAACTAATACAATTATCAAGAACGGATGGCACACACAATAGCATTCGTGCTAAAAGGTGGGAATTTATTTGAGATCTCCACAACGTTTCGGAGGCTCAGCCTCCTTTCTCAAGTGTTCTCAAGTGCCTCGAGAGCACTTGAGAAAGGAGGCTGTGCCACCGAAACGTTGTGGAGATCTCAAATAAATTCCCACCTTATTGTGTGTGCCATCCGTTCTTGATAATTGTATTGATTGTGGATACCAAGGACTGCAGCAAGGTTCCCGGATAGAGCACCACCTTCTAATGAACACAGATTCTGCAACATTGTATGTATTATCTTCTGCAACTCTCCAACCATTCTCTTTTGCTGTCTACATTCGGCTCTAATTTATTAGTTATTCTTCACATTTGTCTTCTTTTCCTTTCAGTTGTGCTCTGCCCATGACCTTCCCAGTCACCATTCTACATTTTCTTCTTCTTTTAAATTTCCATCTTCTGCTTTTTAAGTCACTTTCTCACTTCCAATTTTTGTATATACTTTTTTGGGTTCTTTTTTATGTTTTTTGTGTTACCCACAGCTTGTAGGCACTCTGTTTTAATTGATTATTTACCCTCCATGTGTAAGGCTTGCCTCAGCCCCTAATAGGATTATGGGAAGTGCAAAGTTGTAGACCTTCTTCAGACCATAAATTACATTTATCAAATCTCTGCAAATTTATACCCAGTCACATTTTTGCCATCATTGTTCTACCTGCAACTGGCTAAAAAAATCCAATTACTGATATTGCCATGAGTTACTGCTCAGGGGCAGATCTAGTTTCACTCAGTTAACAGAAAGATATTGGGCCAGATTCAATTCAGTGAGAAAATGGTTTATCATGTGAAAACTCTAGAAGGGCAATTTACTACTAATCAAATTGAGATTTTTTCCACAGATCTCCAAAATTTGTGTTCTTCCTGTATTTCTAAAAAGCTCTTAAAATTCAAAATGTATTAAGTGAAAAAAACACAAAAGACTTTAGTGCCAAACTTTGCCAAGTGAAAGTTATCGAGGTGGAATATCGATAATATTATTGGTCTGCGTTAAATCAATTTGGACTCTTAGGGGGTTATTTATCAAAGTCCAAATTTATCTCAATAATTTCTGCTACAAACTCAGATCAAATCTGCTCGGGTTTTTAACGCTTATTTATTATTACATTTTCCTGAAAATTTACTTTGCGGGAAAAAAATAAGATTTTCACTAATTTTTCGGACTTTTTCATCCAATTTTCATGATTTTTTCGTGATTTTCACACGAAAAGTCAGAAAACTTCGGGGTATAGCCCAAAACCCAGCGCACATCAAAAAATCATTGGGACTTCTTCCATTGACTTATATGCAACCGCAACAGGTCTGAAATGCAGGATTTTCAGATTATGACTTTTCCATCCTCAGGGTTTAATAAATTCCGTAAAATTCGTGATTTTTTAAAAGTTTGATTTTATAAAAAAACTAAATCACAAATTTTTCGTGATTTTGGCATTCGGAATTTAGTAAATAAACCCCTTAGAGGTTTTTGTATTTTTTTCCTGCTAGGAATTGTCAGAAAAACTCAAATTTTTAGAGGTTTTTGAGTTATTTTTATTTTTTAGTGCATTGTTCAGCACATTTTTTCATTCTTTTTTTTTTATAATTGGATCTTTTTTACAAATTCCATGAAAATCGTGCTTTTAGAGTTTGTGAATTTAGTCATGGTTTCAAAAACCTCTAAAACCACTAAAATTCGACCCCTAATAAATAAGCCTCCACGTGTATGGAAAAAAAACTGGAACTGAGTCTGGCGAAAAGTTTTTTCTCCTTGAATTGAATCTCGTTCATTAGTTTTCATGTGATAAACCATGAGATAACTTTTTCTCACCTAATTGAATCTGGAAAGTAGTTAATTAATTAATTCATGTTATTCTGACCACAAATTGATAATCATAATACAGAAAATTATATTTTAAACTTTACTACAGCTGAATCTAGTATATTATCAGAATGAAAACATTATGACTATAGACTGTGCACTATGAAATGTATATACAGTGGAGGAAATCTCAGGACTTTTAGGGAGAATTATTACATTCTTCAATAGCACTTTTTAAACAATTTTCTTGAAAAATAGTTTTGTATCAGCTAAAACTTAAAGCTTTTGGAAACACATTCCAGTTCCACTGCCTTTAAGACTAAATTAAGGCAATTACTTTACTCATGTTTAGGGTATGGCAGCTAATTTATTATTATTTTTTTTAATATAATCATATTCCTGATTGTTAAGGAACCTGTTTTGTTTTCTCTATGATTAAAGTGTTCAAACACTACAAGGATGTTAAATAATTAATTTCAGATGACTGCAATTTCAAACAAAAGAATATCAACAACAAAAAGAAAAAGCTTTACTGTACATTTATGTACAAATCTAATTATATGGGGGTTTACGTAAATCCCAACTTTTTTCATAAAACCACTTTGACTTTTCATCTTTTATCAATAAATTAACTCAGAAAAATCTGGTGCAGGAAAAGACTCAATAAAATCTGAAAAAATTCCAAATTATACATTTTTTTTTAATTTCACTGCCAAATACTTTTTTTTCTCAGATTATCACTCAAAAAAACGCAAATTATTCAGATTATTGTAAGTAACCTAGCGCAGATCATATCCAATTATAAACATCTGCCATTGACTTCTACATGACCTCGACAGGTTTGAGTTGGAATACTTTTTTTTTTATTCTGATTTTTAGCAGCATCAGGGTTTAATAAATCACTAAAAATTTGATTTTTTTTCTCTGAAAAAATTGTGTTTTCTCCTTTAAAATTTCAAGCAGAGAAAATCAGACTTTAATAAATAACCCCATAGGTGTCATTGGTCTTCTAAAAATACAATTTTAGTTCCAACTTTCCCTTTAACAAAAAAAACATAAATAGAATAACCTTTATGGCTACAGCAAAAGGGTTTAATTTCAACTGATTTGAAGTTGTTCCTATTAACCCAAATGTAGGTCTAAAAATACTGACAATTTTCCTCTGTACTACTTGATTCAGTTCAGTCGCACAGCTTGACGTCCTGCTAGATTCTTCGACGTGCAGTGCAATCCATTTTTTCCCTTCTAAAAGCAAACATGGGTTTTAGTTATTCCATAATAAATAAGGAAAGTGACATTTGTAAACCACAAAAGGCATATATCTGTGTGAATTTATGTATTTTTTAAAAAAATTCTGCTTTTCATTTTTTTTGAAGATAAAAAATATGTTACCGGCAAATGTTACGGATATGACAGATGAGTAGTGATGGGTGAATTTATTCACCAGGCATGTATTTGCGCTGAATTTCTGCATTTCGCCACCCCCGAATGTTTTTGTGAAACTATGTTGAAAAATTACTGCAATAAAAAAAATTGTAGTGCGTCAAAATTGCCGCAAGCATAGTAATTGCGCGCCAAAATTATTCAGACGCCCATTGAATTTTATACATTTGGACAACATAGCCGCAGATAAAAAAAACTTTACACTCGCGTCAAAATTGTTGCGCGTCAAAATAATTTTCACGCCCATTGAAATTTGCAAATTTTTCAGTGTTTCACGAATTTTTTCGCTGTTTTGCAATTTTTTTGCGAAATGGGACAGATTCGCCCATCACAGATGTTGCTAAGATTATAACTTGTTCCCCAGATGGATATCATGTTGTATTATAGCAACTATGATCGGTGGGAGGGCGAATTACTGATGGCGGGTGGCTATGGAGAAACGCAAGGGAATATAATACTATTAACCTCACATCTATTTTATTAGGTGCCGCCGACAGAGCAGATATGTTCTCATAAGAGCAGTTTAGGCTCAATACTGACCGCTAACATACAGCAGGAGCTTTTGTTGGTGGGAGGCTACAGAGTGACCCAAATAAGGGTCAAACGGATTATTAATCTTAAAATCCACTTTACCAGTAGTGATGGGTGAATAAATTCAAGTGCCACGAATTTGCGGCAAATTTCCGTGTTTAGCCACCGATTTTCACGTGAAAACTTTTGAATTTCACGATTTTTTAGTGAAAGCGTTAGCATTTCAAGATTTTTTTGTGAAAACTGTCAAATTTCATGATTTTTTTTCATGAAAACGTTCGAATTTCACGATTTTTCTGTGAAGCGAAACGGGAGAAATTCTCTATTTACCAGGTGCCGCTGATACAGCCCCCGTGTAAGAGCTGGTTAGGCTCAATAACGATCATCATAACGCGGCGGGTGGGCAAGCTTCTGGAGGTGGGAGGCTACTAAGTGATCTTATGACTAAAAGGTGATAATGATTTATTAGTCCGATATTTGCTCCATTGAGTGCCGCCGATATAATAGATATGTCCTCATAAGAGCCAACCAGGCTCAATACCGATCGCTATCACAGTGGACCTAGGAGCTGAGTACTACTGGTCCCCTCTAGCGTGTTCCCTAAGACACTACTACCTCACTTGCAACAGACATCCGTTATTTTATTTTATTAATAAAAGTTACGTTTTAATCATGTAAGAGAGAATTAAGATAAATATGGTGGGTTGGTGCAAATATAAAAGGCAGCTCTTCTTTCTCCTTTATTTATATTAGTATACATGACTCTGCACACTATTTTTGCTTCTCCTGATGATTGGTGCTCCCACACTGTCAGGAACGCTCAGCTCGGTCATCCTCTGTCCTCTTCATCCAAGATGGCGGCGCCCATGGACTACACGTGGGTAACAGCGTTGCTGGCGTCTTCACGCCGGCGCGATGACGTCACGTGCATGGTGCGAAATTCAAAGATAAAAACCCTTCCAGGTCATGGGTTCAATGCCCGATTATATTGTTCGTTTTGGACATTCCTGGGTACTCTATTATTCTTGTTGGACTGATTTGTGGACTTTGACCCTGCCTGTTTATTGACTTTGCTGTTTATCTGCCTGCCTTTTGAACATCTGCCTGGATTTGGATTTTGTCTACTCTTTAACCATATTTGCATTACCAACTTGGACTTTGATTCCTGGGCTTCCTCCTTAGTCCGGACTACTCCCGCTGGGAACCGATAGGACCCCTGACACACACATTTTTTCCTTGGCAAATGAACGTTGGTGTACTTTCGCTAATGAAAATTCAACAGCGTGAACATTTCTTAGCAAATTTTCTCTTGAGTTACTTTCTTCCTAGCGAAACTTATATGTCAATTTAAATATGGCGGCTACATATAGGTCATATGTATGTATTTATTTGTGATTTTGGTGAAATTGCTGGAAGTGGCCAAAATAAAGACAAAAGAAATACTCTAATGGACCTAGACATGAGCCCATCCTAAAACTAATGTGGCATGATCTTCAAATGGGTAAAAAAGTGTTAAATTTTTAAACATGATCCCACATTAAAATGTGAAAAAACACCATACAGGATATGATGTCAGTGACATACAGTAATAATGATGAGGATGTAACTTCATCTTAACTATTCGCCAGGTAGAACCAGATGAAGTAGACTTTGGAGAAAAGGATAATGTATTCGAAATTCTGGACTTTAATAAATTTGCAGATCATCAATCATTCGCCTGAGCGAAAATTCGCCTGGTGAAACGGCACAAAAGTTCTGTAGCGTCTTCTTCTTTGAGCTTCAGTAAATGTGCCCCAAAGTGTGTGGGTGAGGGGTGTATATGCCTTTAATAGGAAAATATAACCTACTGTATATACATATACCAAATATATCCCATTTCAAAGAAGAGTTTACATTCATATTAAGGGACGGTATTTGTAGATTAGGGTCAGATGGCCCACCACCCCAATACCAGGGGCCATATTTATTATCACGTTTTTCAAACTAAAACGCCAATTTCTATAGAAATCGATGGGAGGTTGATTTTGATCTTTCATATTTCACATTCACTATTTTATATCGATCGAGGTTTTTTTCCCACAAACTAACACTATCAATAGTGTATCTAATATAAGTAATTAAAAAAATAGTGATGAGCTAAACTGGCCTCCAGTGCATTTTGCCCACATTAATTGAAGTCCATGGGCAGCAAAATGACATTGAAGGGTTGGTTCACTCTAAAATTAACTTTTAGTATGTTAAGCAACTTTTTAATTGGTATTCATTGTTAATTTTTAGGAGTTCGTAATTATTTGCCTTTTTCTTCTTCTAAAACTTTCCAATTTTCAAATAGGGGTCACTGACCCCATCTAAAAAAACAAATGCTCTGCAATGCCACAGATTGTTTTTGCTACTGTTTATTACTCATCTTTCTATTCAGGCCTCTCCTATTCATATTCCAGTCTCGATTCAGATCAATGCATGGTTGCTAGGGGAATTTGGACTCTAGTAACCAGACGGCTGAAATTGCAAACTGGAGAGCTGCTGAATAAAAAGCTAAATAACCACAAATAATAAAAAATCAAATGCAAATTGTCTGAGAATATCACTCTCTACATCATATTAAAAGTTATTTTAAAGACGAGCAACCCCTTGAAGGCATGTTAGCTGTGCGGTAGCTCCTACCCACTATGCTACAATAGTTCTTCATAGGGAAAAAGGCTCCTGTTTGGCCAATTTCTTCCATATACAGAACCTGGACAGCTTCTAAGGAAAGCCCCAGAGCAGGTTTTTCATGGCAGATTTTAAATATATAAAATTAATGTCAATAGCGTCAACGAATGAACCATTTGGGATCCAAGATAATGTGCAGGTTTAGGAAATATTTTGCATTCCTCTGTAGATATTGAATTTTTACCTTTCCCTTAGAGATCTAACTTTTTATGCCATACAGCCCCCTGAAGAAGCGATGACCCCCCTTATATAAAGCAAAAATACAATTCTACTTATTATACTTATAGGGGCAGATTTACCTAGGGTCGAATATCGAGGGTTAATTAACCCTCGATATTCGACTGCCGAATTGAAATCCTTCGACTTCGAATATCGAAGTCGAAGGATTTAGCGCTATTCCTACGATCGAACGATCGAAGGAACAATCGTTAAATCCTTCAAATCGAGCGATTCTAAGGATTTTAATCCATCGATCAAAGGATATTCCTTCGATCAGAAAATTGTTAAAGGATAAGTAAACCTTAAAAATAAGTGAATGTAAAATTGATGAGGGGGCTATTCTAAGCACTTTTGCAACGTACATTCACTATTTATTTTGTTTTTATTCCAAGATATTAAGGGATACGTGTACTGTTAATATGAATGAATTTTGTTACAACAGCACCACCTGCTGGTCATTTTCTGACCAGTCTGACCACCAAGTAGTCAAGGAAGTTGTCAGGAGAAAGAAAGAGGCTGCTCTGATGTTCTTCTGCTTAGGAATAAAATTAGAAACATTTCTCACATCTTTCCTAAGGAGAAGAACATCAGAGCAGCCTCTTTCTTTCTCCTGACAACTTCCTTGACTACTTGGTGGTCAGACTGGCGGGAAACTGACCAGCAGGTGGCGCTTTTGTAACAATTCATTCATATTAACAGCACATGTATCCCTTAATATCTTCGAATAAAAACAAAATAAATAATGTTTGTATATTGCAAAATGTCTTAAAATATCACTCTTATCAATTTTACATTTGTTTATTTTTAAGGTTGACTTATCCTTTAAGAAGCCTATGGGGACCTTCCCCATAGGCTAACATTGGCCTCGGTAGGTTTTAGGTGGTGAACTAGGGGGTCGAAGAGTACTTTGACTATCGAATGGTCGAATAGTCGAACGATTTTTACTTCGAATCGTTGATTCAAAGTCGTAGTAGTAGTCGTCGAAGGTCGAAGTAGCCAATTCGATGGTCGAAGTAGCCATATTCGACCATTCGAAATTCGAAGTATTTTTTCTTCTATTCCTTCACTCGAGCTAAGTAAATGGGCCCCATAATCTCAATATCAAGGGACCTACCCAATGTGATGAACTTGGATTTCACATGCACAAAATAAAAAACCTTTTTCGTGGTATCCAAACCACCATTGCTTTTAAAATGATATTCTATCTGAAAACAAGTTTCCAATGCATTTCATCTTTTATTGAAATATCAATTCTAGCGCATGTTTCACCCGTCAGGATCAGCAAGGTGTCATCTATCAAATCCGCCAGCTCCATCATTTGTCCCGGGTATTAATGAACAATCCAAGAGAAGAGCCTCGGAAATGCCTGAGACCCAGCACAATGCTAAATCTCAGCGGGAGTTTGGCGTCTGATCTTATGGGATGTCACATTTCACAGATGACACATTATAACACACAAGAAAGGTGACATTTTATACCCTGTTACATATTACATTTTAGAAATAAATATTTATGCAAAAATATGATTCGGAGCACAAAAATAGATTTATCCGATGGGTTGTCGAATAATTCCACAAAATCCCTTAAACGTATTCATGTTGTTATTGCTTCAATATCCTTGGGAAATTGAAACTAATTAATGGGGGACTACAACAGAAATTACATGTGTAGGATGTTATCAACATATTTGCATTTTGTCCTCATTCAAAATTCTGAATTATTAAAAGCTGAAATTCATTTTTTCTCGTAGCCGTCCCCTCCTTAGCCCCTAGATGCCTTCAACCCAAATTCCCTGATCAACAGCAGTTGTGTAAGATCACAGCTTCCTGGATTAGCTACACTGTATTATGTATGTGTGGATATTAGTATTCATGTAGCTCTACTGTGTATTCAACTATATGCATTAAATAATACATTGGTTGAGCAGATGGGGATCAGTAAGTAAGTTAGTGTTCAGGCAAGGGGAATAACCCTGTAGAGCTTACAACAAATAAATAAATGTCAGGAAGAATTTTGGTTTTCTAAAGCAAGTTGCAAAATTTAGGGGTATATTTATCAATAGTGATGGGCGAATTTATTCGCCAGGCGCGAATTTGCAGTGAATTTGCGCGATTCGCCGCCAGCGAATAAATTTGCATCAAAATTTCGCCAGCGTCAAAATTTTTTCCGAAAAAACGGACGCCAGCGTCACAAACGGGCGCCGGCGTTAAAAACGAGACGCCGGCGCCGTTTTGCGAATTTTCGCCGTTTTGCGAATTTCGCACAAAATTCGCACATTTGCTCCTGCACTGGTGGAGCTGGTCTCATTCTGAAGATTTCCAAAGAAAGAAGATGGCACCCGTGAACTCTGATGCCTGAATCTGCACCGAGGGATGAGTAAAACGTTAGGGGCATTAGCCCGGGGTAACACTTAGGCTGGGGGAGGAGGGTCTATGTAGGGTAGGGGGTAAGGTTTTTAATGTTAGGGTTGAATTCTCCTTTAAAGCAAGTACTTTTGTGAATTTTTCGGCGAAACGGCGCAAATTCGCCCATCACTATTTATCAAGGGTCGAATTTCGAATTCCAAAAGACCGACCGAAATTAAGTTGACGTGTTTTTTTGAGGTCGAATAGGTCAGTTTTCCGATCGAATAAGTCCATATTCGGCCAAAATCGAATCGTTTGAATCGGAGGAATAGCGCATTCGATGGAAACAGATTCGAAGTTTTTCCCCAAAAAAACTTTTTATTTTTCAAAGTCTACCAATTGACTCCAAATAGGTTCTAGGAGGTCCCCCATAGGCGAAAACAGAAATTCGGCAGGTTTTAGATGGCGAATGGTCGAAGTCTAATTTTTAAAGAGACAGTACATGATAAATTTCGATATTGAATTTTTGAATTTTTTTCAATTCTAATGGAATTTGGACTATTCCCTAGTCGGAGTACACGAAAAATAGCTCAGAATTTGAATTTTTTTCATTCCGTTAGTATCATACTCTTAGGGGCAAATTCACTAAGCGCCGAAGCGCCAAACGCTGGCATAACTTCGCTTGTGTTACTTCGCACCCTTACGCCTGGCGAATTTGCGCAAGGGACGTAACTACGCAAATTCACTAATGCGCACATTGTTCTGAACGCTACCTTTTACGCCAGACTTCCTTCGCCACCACAGACCAGACAAAGCGAAATAGAGTAGATAGGGATTGCTTCAAAAAAAGTTAAAAAATGGCGTTTTTTCTTTATTATGGGTGATAGGCTGAAAAAGATCGAAACTTTTGTTGGGGCTCCCCTCCTTCCCCCCTACATTTCCTAACTCATGGCACCTTAACTATACAGTGGGCACATGTGTAGGGCAAAATAAAAAATGTATTTGATGTTTTGAAGGTTTCCCAGGCTTGTGTAGTGCTGCTACGAATACTTCCATTGAAATTTGAATTTGGCGCCGTATGCAAATTAACCATCGCTAGCGTAACTTTGCTTTGCTTGGCGAATCAACGCTAGCGCAACTTCGCAACCTTACGCTACCCCTTACGCTACCCCTTCGGATTTTAGTGAATTTGCGGAGCGCTGGCAAAATACGCCTGGCGAAGTGCTGCGAAGCGCAGCAAAGCGGACGCCATCACAACTACGATTCTTAGTGAATGTCCCACTTAGTATCTGTCCATCCAGATGTGATTCACAAAAGTACTTGCTTTAAAGGAGAATTCAACCCTAACATTAAAAACCTTACCCCCTACCCTACATAGACCCTCCTCCCCCAGCCTAAGTGTTACCCCGGGCTAATGCCCCTAACGTTTTACTCATCCCTCGGTGCAGATTCAGGCATCAGAGTTCACGGGTGCCATCTTCTTTCTTTGGAAATCTTCAGAATGAGACCAGCTCCACCAGTGCAGGAGCAATTTTCTGTTTTGCAACAACTGTGCATGCTCCGAAACTCTCGAAAAATGCAGAAGCATCGGTCTCATTCTGAAGATTACCGAAGCGGCTGAATATGGTTCCTGTGAACTCCGATGTCTGAATCTGAACTGAGGGGTAAGTAAAATGTTGGGGTCATTTGCCTGGGGTAACACTTAGGCTGGGGGGAAGAGGGATGGGGGTCTATATAGGCTAGGGGGTAGGGTTTTTTTAATGTTAGGATTTAATTCTCCTTTAATACTTGCTCCCCTATACCTGCACCCTAAACCCAATGCAGGGTAGAATATACGGGGCACAGACACAAAGAATGCACTAGAATTAACACCTGCCTTGAGAAGGTAATACTTCTAATGCTCCTTTGCACATTGCACATACACAAGCTGAGTTGCAGCTAATGAATATTAAGGGGGTTATTTATTAAAATCCAAACACCAAAAACTCGAAAAAAGTTTTTTTTACTATAAAATCCGATTTGTTGGTGGAAAAAAAAAAACTCATCTCAGACCTGCCAAGGTTGTATACAAGTCAATGGGAGAGGTCCCTATCCTATTTGGTAGTTTCCGTGGTCTGCGTTGTAATTAACCCAAAAATCTGACTTTTCGGAAAAATCCCCCCAAAAAATCGAGCGATTCAGGGAAGAACTCAGAAAAAAAAATTTTCGTGGTTGTCCGCGATCCAATTAAATCGTGCATTTTTAATAATAAATAAGGTCTAATCATAATATTTTAGTTTGGTCAGTCTTACTTATTTAAATAGTCAGAAAAATATGGACTTTGGTAAATAAGGCCCTAAGAGTTGTGCTGCACTCTACTTTGTACCCACTTACAATTATGCTGGAGTTCTAAAATATAATATACTGTATTGTGGGGGGGGGGGCATGGTTGACTGGGTGCACTTGTTGGGGTTCATTGAAAAGTATAACTACAGCCCCTAACAACCAGTTCATTTTGGTTTGTCTTTTACCAGTTAGAAACTGAACCAGCAGATTTGGTTGGGTTCTAGGGGCAAGTACATGGGCAGTGTCGGACTGGCCCACCGGGATACCAGGAAAACTCCCAGGGGGCCCAGGTGTCAGTGGTTCCTCATGCTGCTAAACATTTGGCCGATTTCATGGCAATTCCCTATTTCTATGAGAACAAATAGATGGAATAATAGATTATAGTATGTAAAGAAAAGAGACTAGGGGAATAGAGGTTGAGTGAGGAGAGGAATAAACAGTACTGAGAGTGGGCATCTAGTCTAACCATATCTGTGCAAATAGGTAGGGGTGTGCAACTGATGTGGTCCAATGGTACAATTATGCTGGGGTTACCTACAGTGTAGGCAATGGAGACCGCAATCTGGAATTTTAAAGGAATACTGTCATGGGAAAAAACATTTTTTTCAAAATGAATCAGTTAATAGTGCTGCTCCAGCAGAATTCTGAGCTGAAATCCATTTCTCAAAAGAGCAAACAGATTTTTTTATATTCAATTTTGAAATCTGACATGGGGCTAGACATATTGTCAATTTCCCAGCTGCCCCAAGTCATGTGACTTGTGCTCTGATAAACTTCAATCACTCTTTACTGCTGTACTGCAAGTTGGAGTGATATCCCCCCCTCCATTTCCCCCCCAGCAGCCAAACAAGAGAACAATGGGAAGGTAACCAGAAAGCAGCTCCCTAACACAATATCCCTGGTAGATCTAAGAACAACACTCAATAGTAAAATCCCATGTCTCACTGAGACACATTCAGTTACATTGAGAAGGAAAAACAGCAGCCTGCCAGAAAGCATTTCTCTCCTGAAGTGCAGGCACAAGTCACATGACCAGGGGCAGCTGGGAAACTGACAAAATGTCTAGCCCCATGTCAGATTTCAAAATTGAATATAAAAAAATCTGTTTGCTCTTTTGAGAAATGGATTTCAGTGCAGAATTCTGCTGGAGTAGCACTATTAACTGATGCGTTTTGAAAAAAACATGTTTTCCGATGTCAGGATCCCTTTAAGAAGACTATTTCTTAGATAACTTCCTTTACCCCAAGTTCTTGGGCAAATGTCCTTGAATTGATAGCAAGCATCATCATCGTTACATATGATCTCAACTCGCTTACTCTTGGGGGATACGTTCTTCTCACAGGACAATACTTGGGTCGCATTTGCGAATGTTAATTGTTAATGAAGAATAAAGAAGGGTTAAAGACACAAAAACTGGAAATTGTGGAGAAAGCAGTTCCCTGCTATAACCTTTCCCTTCGTATTTTTTATTTACCATTCACTGTAAAATGTGCCTTATATTATAAAACATTATACAGCTCGGTTATTTTGTGCAGAAAGCCGACTCGGTGCAATATGTCGGATAGAGAAACGCATCCTTTTATCGTTATTAGGATATCATTGGGTAATTACATTTTTCTGGATTGATCTCTTTTGCTCGCTGGCACTGGAGGCAGTTAAACCTCAGCAGATACCAGGGGTGTATGTAAATTCATAACTAGCTGAAATATTTAAGAGGATATAACATGATGTTAAAGTTAACTACATTACTGGATTTCTCGGAAGCGAGGTTGACAATGACTGTATTTTGCATAGTGGGTTCTCATACAGTACAAAAAGCAGTAAACATTTTTTTCTGTACCTAAATTAGAATTATTCCTAGACAGATGGATTTGCAAAACCCGAGTGCTTTATGTTTATGTTGTGAATTGAGCGCAGTTCATCTATTGACGCAGTCAAAGGGCAATAGGCACAGCTCAGATGCACCAAAGGATTCAGGGGTTGTTAGGAACTTACTGCTTTAAAACCTGATGCAATACTGGTCACTGCTCTTCTGGGTTGAGCCATATTAGCACTTTGTATATAAACTGCCAGGTTATCTATGTCTTTTCTTCTTTTTGTATTCCCTGTCTTAGGCCCTCAATTCAGCTAATTCAAGGGCTATTTATGCCAATAACCTGTGCTAAGCCCTTCTACTGTGATCAAGCTCCTGTTCCTGAGATCCTAAATTTCTGTGTCCTGAAGTCCTTGGGGCAAATTCACTAAGATTTGTAGTTGTGCCAGGCGTAACTTCGCCGCACTTCGCCAGGCATAGTTTCGCCAGCGCTCCGCAAATTCACTAAAATCCGAAGTTGCGCTCAGGGGTAGCGTAAGGTTGCGAAGTTGCGCTAGCGTTGATTCGCTAAGCGAAGTGAAGTTAAGCTAGCGATGGTTAATTTGCATACGACGCCAAATTAAAATTTCAATAGAGGAATACGTACAATCACTACAAATGCCTGGGAAATGTTCAAAACATCAAATAATTTTTTTTTTTTGCCCTACACATGTGCCCACTGTATAGTTAAGTTGCCATGAGTTAGGAAATGTAGGGGGGAAGGAGGGGAGCCCCAAAAAAATTTTTGATCTTTTTCAGCCTATCACCCATAATATAGAAAAAACGCCAGCGTTTTTTGGGACTTAGAAAAAATTTGAACTTTTTTTGAAGCAATCCCTATCTACTCTATTGCGCTTCGCCTGGTCTGAGGTGGCGAAGGAAGTCTAGCGTAAAAGGTAGCGTTCAGAACAATGCGCAAGTTAGTGAATTTGTGTAGTTACGTCCGTTGCGCAAATTCGCCAGGCGTAAGGGTGCGAAGTTACGCTAGCGAAGTTACGCCAGCGTCCTTTAGTGAATTTGCGAAGTAACGAAAATGGGCAATGCTAGCGAATTGACGTTAGCGTTAGGCGCTTTGGCGCATAGTGAATTTGCCCCCTTATGTCTACTGGAATCTTGTGAGTCTGTTCCAGCCCTGTCCTTGTCCCCCATTATTTGACTTCCTAGTTTCTGAATCCTGGTCTGTTATTGGTTTTCTGCCTTGTCTGCTGCCTGCCCTGATCTAGTACTTGTTTTACAGACTTTATTTGTTTGCAGCCTGCCCTGACCAATTGCCTGAACGTTGGACTTTGTTTTCCTTTCTGCTCCTTACAGCTCTGCGCAATTGCATACAATTTGCATTAAAGTGCTGCAGCTGAATTTATTCTGATGCATTAGCTGCCACTGTGTTTAGTGATGGGCGAATTAGCGCCGTTTCGCTTTGCCGAAAAATTCACGAATTTCCCACGAAATTCGCGAATCTGCAAAAAATTTGCGAAACGGTGCTAGCATCTCTTTTTTGACCCCGGCGTCCGTTTGTTTTTTACGCCGGCGTCCGTTTTTTCGACGCCGGCGTCCGTTTTTTTCCAAACGGGCATTTCAAAAAAAATTTTGCCGGCGGCGAATAACGCAAAATCATCGCGAATTCGCGTCTGGCAAATAAATTCGCCCATCAGTCAGCCAAGACTGCACCTAAGCTGAAATTCTGGGGATAAAACACTTCATTCTGGGTAAAAAACATTGCCATTGTTTCTGAAACTGCACCAAGCTCTTCTTGTTATTAACAATTCTTAGGAAAAAATGTTGAATACTATATGAGGGATAATCGGTCAGATACAAAGTAGTGCTGGTCAGTGTATGGTCGCATTAAACCTTTAACACTCTTCCCCTGTACAATCCTTTGGAAGGAGGAAGGATAAACTATAAGACATGAAGTTGGTTTCAAATTTCTATGATCATTCATGTGATTGTGAAAGTGTAAGAAAACTTTGAGTTGAAGATATTTGCAATTAAGAGGACACGTACTATTCAATCAATTCTAAACAACTGAAATGCTGTAGAAAACAAACACTCTGAAAAAATAGAAAACGACTTAATTATTAGCTACTATGCTATAATAATACAAGTTGCGCAAGACTTTAACCAGAGACTTCCACCAACGATTGGATGTGCCCGGAAACTTTCTACAGAGCGTTAATGAGGAATAACCTGCAGGTGTAATTTGGGCCCCTAAAGCTGGTCCTGAGATGATGCCCCCCCTCCTCACCGCTCTTCTTCCCATCTTCCAGCGGAGCGGCTCGGGGGATGGTCATTTATCAAATTGCCATCTCCATCATTTGTCCTGGGTAACGAACAATTCAGGCAAAAAGTGTCAAAAATGCCTTCGTCCCAGTACAATGCTAAATAGGGATGTACTGAATCCAGGATTCGGTTCGAGATTCGGACAGGACTTGGACTTTTTCAGCAGGATTCGCCGATTCCAACCGAATCCAAATCCTAATTTGCATATGCAAATTACGGGTGGGGAGGGAAATTGCATGACTTTTTGTCACAAAAGAAGGAAGTAAAAATGTTTTCCCCTTCCCATCTCTAATTTGCATATGCAAATTAGGATTCGGATTCGGTTCGGTATTCGGCCAAATCTTTCGCGAAGGATTCAGCCAAATCCAAAATAGTGGATTCGGTGCATTCTGAATGCTGAATCTCAGCGGGAGTTTGGCGTCTGATCTTATGGGATGTCACATTTCACAGATGACAGATTATAACACACAAGAAAGGTCACATTTTATACCCTGTTACATATTACATTTTAGAAATAAATATGATTTGGAGCACAAAAAAAGATTTATCTGATGGGTTGTCCAATAATTCCACAAAGTTCCTTAAACGTTTTTCATGTTGTTATTGCTTCTATATCCTTGGGAAATTGAAACTAATGGGGGACTACAACAGAAATTACGGGGCCCATTTACTTAGCGAGTGAAGGAATAGAGGAAAAAAACGTCGAATTTCGAATGGTTTTTATTGGCTACTTCGACCATCAAATGGGCTACTTCGACCTTCAACTTCGACTCGATCGATTCGAACTAAAAATCGTTTGACTATTCGACCATTCGATAGTCGAAGTACTGTCTCTTTAAAAAATACTTCAACCCCCTACTTCGCCACCTAAAACCTACCGAGGCCAATGTTAGCCTATGAGAAAGGTCCCCATAGGCTTCCTAACAATTTTCTGATCGAAGGATAATCGTTCGATCGATGGATTAAAATCCTTCGAATTGTTCTATTCGAAGGATTTAATCGTTCGATCAAACGATTATTGATTCGATCGTAGGAATAGCGCTAAATCCTTCGACTACGATATTCGAAGTCGAAGGATTTTAATTCGGCAGTCGAATATCGAGGGTTAATTAACCCTCGATATTCGACCATAAGTAAATTTGCCCCTACATGTGTAGGATGTTATCAACATATTCTTCCTCCTCCTAAAGAATTGTACAAGGGGTTTGACTGTATTATATTTAATTAACAAAAAGCCAGGCCCTAAAACAAACAATTTTCAGAATTTATCTCAATGGAAATTTGAATCATGTCAGGAAGTTACTTTGTTACTGGAAGGGTAGCGTTTTTTTGTATTTATAACTACAAATCAAACACTAGGGGGCTAATTATGACTGTCCGATCCTTGGCTTCACAAAATGCAAAGGAGCTCTGTTTTTTTTCTTTTATTTGTGCAGGATTTTTTTCCACAACTGGGATTTTTTTTTCAAGAAAATTAAAAGCTCCCCACTGGGAAGCTTCATAAATTTTTAAAAACATGGTTTTCCAAGATGAAGGGAATAAAGCAAATCAATGCCAGAAAACCCAATTGATTTAAAAAAAATTCACTCACATTTTCTGACTTTGTTTCACCTAAACCCAAAGCTCAAATGACCATTAGCTCCTCAGCATATTTTATGAATAAACAATAGTTATTGGTTTTTTTTCATAATAAGGCATTCTACAATCAGTATTTTTTTGTTTCTGATGCTCATAGTTTCCCATATATTTGAGGGGTTATTTATCAAAGGTCAAATGTGGATTTTTTTTTAAACACTAATAAATTTGAATGGTATGTTATTTATGAATAATTAGAATCTAAAATTCGATCGAATAGTCTCGACTTGAAAACTCAAATCAAAATTGAGGAATTGAGTTTTCCTCAACTTTTGCACATCAAATTTTTTTTGATGCACAACAATTTTTTTCTCCCATTGGAATCTATGGAGCGTCATTTTCGAAGTGAAACTTCGGCAAAAACTTGGCACACCACTACTATTAATATCTTCAAATTGTTCAAGGGACCTCTGCCATTGACTTCTACATGAACTCAGCAAGTTTTCGGTGGAGAATAGTTGAATAAGAACTGTTTCCAGGGTCGAGGGTGATAAATCTCACATTCAAATTCAAATTTGAGTTGGTGGTTTTAAATTTAAATGTTAGTTTTGACCAAAAAAATATCTAATTTACCAATCGAACCTTAGTAAATTTGCCCCTTGGAGTTTTTAAGCAGTTGACTTGACCCCACCTGCATGCAGTCAAGCAGTAAAATTTATTCAAACACTCCTATTGCAACTAACAGGCCAGGGGATGCTACTATCCTTTATTTTTATTGCTGTAACATTATTCATCACTTTATAGAGAAAGCTCATCCCTCAGTCCCAGCCCATTAAAACTTACAATCTAAGGTCCCTATAACATATACACAACACACGCAGAAGGGTCAATTTACAATAAACCTTCCTGTATCTTTCTGTTTGTGGGTGAGGTTGCCACCTAGCCAATATTTCACCATCCTAGCCAGTAAAATAACAGCCAAGGCCAGGGCTGGAATTACACCAAGTTACTTGCAGGTAAATTTGTAAGGATGCGTGTGCAGAATGATGTGTAATGTGGGTTACATGACCATTAGATGGCAGGCAAGCATAACAAAAGTACAAGTGTAATTATTTCCCCTGCCACTAGAGGGAGTTGGTTTCTTCCTAGGGGTATGAAAGGGAGCCACACCCAGGGTTAAGTGTCTTGTGATGGGAAAGAAGGTCCAGATAGAGAAGCCCGGTAAGAACAAAAGACAGACAGTAGTGACAGGCTAAGGGAGTAAGATTTAAGTGGAGCAGGCACTAGGTGCTTGAGACAGGAAATTTAGTAAGGGCCGCTCAATGCCCCAATGAGGAGGTTAGAGGGGATAGTGCCCCCATGGACACCCCACGAGTTAGGAATTCTAGAAGTTAGAATAGGAGAAGAGAGGGTATGGGGGCCTTGGGCCAGAAAGCTGCCAGCAAAGAAGCCCAACTGGAATAGGGGTGCTGACGGGGTACCGGATTGCTGAAGTGGGTGAGCCTGTGAGAGTGGCAAAGGGGCGTTGTGTGAGCACCGGATTGTCGAAGCAGGTAGGCTGGAGCTGTTTGTGAATGCCCTTCTCCAGTATTCCAGGTGGCTGCCTTTGGAAAGAAGGAAACCCGTGATGTTAATGGTCCTATACTGTGACAGAGTGGAATGCCTGATTGTATGTACATTTGCCTGGCTGTGAGAAATTGGAAGAAATAAAAGTTGGAGTGATTGCACCAAGAAAACTCTGGATTGTGTTTAATGTGAGGGGATAGACAGTTGGCAATTCTCCTTACAAATGTATAACAACTAGTCCATCCGCCCATTGCCCACCTCCATTGACTCGCCAAATCCCCTCCTGATTCAACCACTGATGACATGACTAAAATTCTTGATTTCACAACTCTGTACTGTGACATCACAATCCCCGCCAATTTATGTCACAACCTGCTCCCTCATCAGTGCAAAAAACATTGCAAATTGTGATGAGCATATTTTTTCCCCAGAGCATGGATTCACTGCCAAATTCTGCATTCGCCATCTGCAAATGGAAAAAAAATGTGCAGAGACAAAAAAGTGGCCAAGACAAAAATGTTACTATAAGTAAAAAAACATGCAATTCCTTTAATGCGTTTGGACAAAGAGTCGCCAAGACAAAAAAGTCGCAGAAACAAAAAAAAGTTGCCAGGACAAAAAAAGTTGCTGAATGAATAAAATCCCATTGACTTTTGAATGCGTTTGGAGAGAAAAAAGTCAAGCACTTGTCATATATTGACATCAGTTTTCTTATCACTAATTTTAGCCCTTTTTTTGGACAAATGGAGAAACTACTGGGTCAAAAATGACACTAATCCAGCTCTGAATATATAATAAAGATATTTGGTGTAAAATCCTCTCCTTACTAATGGATAAGAGCAGTGATTTTATTCTTATTCAGTCAAACCTTCTAATGTAAATGGAATATCGGCAGCTTGTCGCTGACACAAGTGAGTTCTGTTTCTCTCTGTCCTTTTAGTTCACATATTACTTTCCTTTGCAGAAAACCTCAGAGGGTCCTGACAGCCCTGTTTTTGGTTTTAGGATACGGTATCACAATGGAAAATGTTCCGGCTTTTATCTGATAATTATGGCAGAAAAGTAAGTGGATAAATATAAAGTCTTACCAGTTTTCAAACGACAGCCCTGCCAGTGCCTACAAACGCTATCGGAAGATTAAACGTCCGCCTAATGCGCACGGAACAATATTCCTTCTTCTTCTTTTCAAACAGACGTAATGAGAATGTGTTAAACGTAATTCAGTTAAATACAAGCACATTATTATCTCTCAGAGCCACTCAACGTGCATCAGAGCAGCAAGGCAAACAAATACTGTCACATCTGAATACCTAATATTAATATCCCATAAATTACCTACTGTTTACATTTTTCTAAGCAGCCAGCGATCCTGTTATTTTACATCCAGTAACCAAGCAACTGTGATAATTCTAGGCAAGACCTTGCGTCCATTGCTACCCTTGCTTGACATCTGATCTGTGCTCTTCTAGCAGAAAGTCTAGGGAAGACATCCGATTTGTGCTGAATATTAAATGAATAATGGACTGGGCAATTTAGGTTGATTAGCATAACATGGGTGTGTTTCCTTGCACAAAAAAGGAAAGTTAAAAAGAGAGAATGATTTAATTTACATTTACTTTGATTTTCCTTGAATTTCTATCACATCAGACATGCTTGTTTCTTTCTGATACATTCACACATTGTATATGTGAAAGTCGTCCAGAATCACAATGTTCTGCATCGCAGATACAAAAATACAAATGCACCAAAATGCAACAAAACTAGAATAGTCATGGGAAACACAGGTTGTATAATTGGTGTTCCTATAATTGTGATACAGTCTGAGATGAAACTGACCCTAGTGTCTGTGAGAATGCGATGGGGACATTAGATTGTAAGCTCCAGTGGGACAAGCAGTGTCGGACTGGACCAGCAGGACACCGGGAAAAAACCCGATGGGCTCCTGCTGGGCCAGACCTGCTGCCGCATGAAGAAAAAAGCCTGCGCGCAGTGTTCGCACGTGTTTGTGCATCACGCTTTGTCCTGACCAGGGAATCGGAGGTTGGGAGGGGGCCCTTCCTTTGCAACCCCGGTGGGCCCCGAAAGCTCCAGTCTCACCCTGGGGACAAGGACCAATGGGAATAAAGTGCTGAGGAATTTGTCGGGGCTGTATAAAAATATATATAAAAATAGGGTATTAAGGAAAATATAGAGTAAAGGATAAAATGCCTAAAAGAAAACATACAATCCAGAAGGTGTGGGCCCCCTGGCTTGATATTCATTTAGTTGAGGATTAGCGCTGCTTCTGCGATTACTCTCATTTGTACTACGGTTGGCCCGTCTATAATCTGTTCGTAGCAAGTTGAGCATACGTTTATAGTGCAGCAGCATCTCTATATGTACTATGATAAACACTGTGCATTCTCTCTCCTTCTATCTTTCCCCCTTTCTTTCCTTTCTTGTTTATTGCAAAATGAAAATAAAAACCTTTTTTTAAAAAAAAAAAAAGAAAACATACAAGGAAACATACTAGGGAGTGTATGCAGACAAAATCCACTTGTGGGGTTGGGTGATAGCTCTATCCAAAACATCCAAACAGCCACGTGGGTAAGGCAAATACTGAAACTGGAGGCGCATAAGTTTGGTGCTAGTTTGGATAGAAAAGTTAATATGGAACAATTGTATAAAAAATCTTCTTTTATTGAATCTTCTTTAAAAGCACACAAAAATCCAAATGAGCAGAGCAGGGGAGTACATGGCTCAACGCGTTTCGTGATACTAAGCTCTATAGTTAGTATAGGTATGGGTATATAGAATTTAATTAAAAGTAGGGAGGGGTGTATGTATGGATGCTGGGTTTTCATTTGGAGGGGTTGAACTTGATGGACTTTGTCTTTTTTCAACCCAATTTAACTATGTAACTATGTAACTATGTAACTATGTAACTATGTACTATGTAACTACAACGGTCACTTCATCAGAAGCCAAAAGCGCCCCCTGCTGGCAACACATTTAAGGAAACATACTACCATGGCAATTGGGAATATACACAAATTCCATGAAAATTCCTATTGGAAATAATTTTGTGTTTGGCCCTTACCACACGGCCAGCTATTGGCCTGTTTGCTTAAAACTTGTTAGAATTGGCTAATGTTATCCGCCCGTACTTATCCATCCACACATATAATTACCCAGCTCAAGCCCATTTGCTATTTATTTTCTTATGTAGTGTAATATGGTATATATAGTGAATAAAGTACCCCCTCTTGTAAATTATAAGGATATTATAAGTTACAGAGGAGTTTCATGACTATATAAAAACACGAGGCCGAAGGCCATGGAACTCCGAGGTAACTTCCAATATCCTCATATTTTACAACTGGGGGTACTTTATTTATTATAATACACAAATTTCAGTGAGTCATGTGACAGAAATGACATCAGAACTCACCGTTTATAACTGATGACATCAGAACTCACCGTTTATAAGGATATAATTTACATATTCATGTCTTTTGTGTGTGTGTGTGTGTGTGTGTGTGTGTGTGTGTGTGTATATATATATAAAGATCCAAACTGGTGCACTCCAGAACAAAAAAGCTAACATCCTGGGTGCTGGTAAAAAATTACATATAATGAATGAAAAAAGACTGCACTCACAGGGCTTCTCATGGGAAAAAAAGCCTCAAGAGGCTGTAAATCTATTCCTCAACGTTTCGGCTAACAAACTGTAGCCGTCCTCAGGAGCCCTAATTTGTGCTTTCTGCAAAGGTGTGTACATTTTTTCTTTATTAAACTGAATAGTTAGTGACACTCTGCCTCAAGGCCAGGGTACTATTGACCAAGACTAGTTTGAAAGTCCCATGGAAATCTGCATACAAATAATTTTATTTTGTCTCAATCCTGAATATCAAAAAGTCTAAACTGAACTTCTATGGAGGAAATGGTCATTCTTCAATGGTCATTCTTTCAGCGTCCAAGTGTACTCATTACCATTGATTGACTGATGGCTGTGGTGTAAAACTGGGACTTATTCCAAACAAAGACATATTAATATTTTGGGGCAGATTTATCAAAAGTCAAAATTCAAATTAAAAAAATTCGAATTTTGAGCTAATTTTTGGTATTTCGTCTAGGGAATAGTCCAAATTCGATTTTGAAAAAAAGTGGAAAATTCTAAATTTATCATGTACCGTCTCTTTAAAAATTTTACTTCAACCATTCACCATATAAAACCTGCCGAATTGCTGTTTTAGCCTATGGGGGACCTACTAGAACCTACTTGGAGTCAATTGGTGGACTTTGAAAAATCGAACTTCTTTCAGGAGGAAAAATTTGATTGGAATGCACTATTATTTCGATTCATACGATTCTAATTTGATCAAAAACAGACTTATTCGTTCGAAAACGGACCTACTCGGCCAAAAAAACCTTTTTTTTAATACATTTTGGTTGGTCTTTTTCAATTCGAATTTTGAAGTTTTTCAAATTCGAAATTCGATCCAAGGGGCAGATTTATCAAGGGTCGAATTTCAAATCTGAAACTCTTTGAAATTCGAATTCAAAAATTAAATTGTAGGGTTTTTTTGGCAGAATAGGTCAGTTTTTGAACGAATAGGTCAGTTTTCGATCAAATTAGAATCGTATGAATTGAAATAATAGTGTATTCGAATCGTACGAATCAAAGTTTTCGAATTGTACAAATCACAGTAATAGCCCATTCGATCAAATTTGATTTCCAAAAAAAAATTTGATTTTTCAAAGTCCACCCTTTGACTCCAATCAGGTTCTAGGAGGTCCCCCATAGGCTAAAACAGCAATTTGGCAGGTTTTAGATCTGCCCCTTGATAAATCTGCCCCTTTGTATGTGTCATGAAAATCTAAAGCTCTAAAATATATATATAACCTGGTACTATAACTACGAATTCTACCCGTGCCCCATCATTGTAACAGAAATCAGTTTAACACTGGAATTGTGTTTCTCTTAACACTCACTGTCATTATTCCAAATAAACATCTGCTCATAATGGGATGTGCCAATCTGCCAGCTTTGTATAATGCCTCTAATGACTGGTTGCCATTAAAAACAATACAATTGTGCTCAAAATTCACATTTATCTTTACAACCTTGGCTTCTTCCTAGAGGAGGAAGATGTAAGAGCAGTCTATAAGGGTCAATGCAGTTTGTGTGAACAATGTGGGAAGTGGGTTGTTAGATGCAATATATGGCTTTCTGGAATTCTTTTTATCCTCAGCACATTTCAAAACCACCAATTCGGCTTTGATGGAAAAAAGAGCGATTTCATGTGCTTTAAACTCTGGGCAGCGCTTCTATACACTCCTAAGTATTTCACTTACTCTTCACTGTCATGGACATCGTCTATGTACTCGCTCAGGCCTGCAGCAATAAATGTACCCTAACGGGAAAATATTGTTTATTTTAGTAAATAACAGTTTATTGTGGTAAATATTGTCATGAAAAAAAGTGGTAAAAGACTACTTGTGCCTTATAATGGGATATATTTTCAACATGGTGCTGTATGTGCTGTATTGCTTTCTAAATCTATATCAGTGTAATGTGACTTTAACTTAATACATAAAAAACACATCTCAGTCTTTCCTCGCTATGTTCTCTGTAATAAAGTGTGTGTGTGTATATATAAATATATATTCTTTTTAATGTATTTCTTTTTTTTAATCCTCAGTAAAGTAACTATGATTACAAGTGCCTGGGTGCAGGCAGAGCAGTTTTCAGACCTTCTGCACATGGGCGTGAGTGTCCGAAGGGGCCCAAGGGGGTGCGGACCCTGGTGTAATTGAACCCCCCGCACCCCGGATAGTTAAGCCTCTGTTAATCATTCTGTATCTAATTATACATAGATGGTCTTTATTTACCAATGCCCAATAAGATGAAATGCTTTTTATCCATGATTTTGCACTTTCCTCCTGTATTGTACAAACTGCATTCAGAATAAAATAAACAATACAATTATATTTCTACCTTTTTGATTGACAGATTTATTTTCCAATGTATCTCCGCTATTTTTCACGCTGCAGCATTGCATTTTTTTCAGCACTTTTTCTGCTCCAAACTATTTGCCTTACTGAAGTTGCCATGCAGCATATGGTCATCCTTTCTTACTACTGGAATTGACTATTTAAGCATCTCCCATCATTGTAGCTGCAGGCACCACTACATCATGCAATGGCATTCCTGGCATACTTGATGGGTTATTTATTAAAGCCTGAATGGAAAAAATGGAAAAATTCTAGTTTTTCTAACTATAAAATCTCAATATTTAGTGGAAAAAAAACCATGAATTTTTCAAGATTTATTATATCCAGAGGCTGCAAAAAGTCAGAATACAAAAATACTCCATCTTCAACATTTCGAGTTCCTGTAGAAATCAATGGCAGAGGTCCTATTGGAAGATTATTATTGAAGATATTATTGTCTGCGCTGTGTTTCGTACGATAATCCGAACATTTTGGGCTTTTCCAACGATTTCATGAAAACATTAGGACTTTTCAATCGTCAAATCAGAAAAAAAATCGTATTTTTCGCTCAACTGTCTGAAAAAGTTGCAGTTTTCATGCAACAATCTGAAAAATTGAAGTTTTTGTCGATTTTTTCATGTTTTTTAATGATAAATAAGGGTAAACAGTGGATTTTAATTTGGTCAGATTTTTCTTTATTAATTAATCAAAATACGTGTGTGCAATTGGAAGAAGAGTGGAAGATCATAAGGGTCATTTACAAAGGCAAAATTACACCTATTAGTGCTAAACACTATCATCTGGGGCCCTGCTACAATTTGTACCTCACTCTAGATTAAAAGGTGCTGAGTGTGGTGCAGCCCTGTTTTCACCACCATCTTTTACATGTATAAGAATGGCAAAGCGTTGCAAATTATTCTGCCGTTTTTTACACCACTATAATTTTCCAGCGAAACAGGAGAAATTCGCCCATCACTAATTCTAAATATTAAACCATTGCTTCCCCCAGTAAGCTATTAACCTACTTGGTGGATTTTCATACACATCTCAAATAGTCAAGGTTTTCCAGAAAGAAAAAAAGTTTCAAGTTCTAGATTTTTTTTATAAATAAAAGAACATTTGAGATTGCAAAAGAAATTAACGTATTTAAAAATTCAATGCCATTGTAAATATGAAACCTTTTCTCCCCCAGTAAGCCATTAACTTACTTGGTGAAATACCACACACATCTATAATAGTCAAGAGTTTTTTTTATTAGGAACATGCATTCTGTATAGAGGAGGGGATTATTTTCTGTACCTGTGTACTTAGATATATACATTTGGTGAGTGATGAGCAAATTTATTCAACAGGTGTAACACCTATTTGGGCCACTCGGGGTTAATTCACCAGCTAGAACACTAGAGCATGGGTTACACGCGACTTACACCCAGGGCAGGGCCTTCGCTAAGTGGAAGTGTTCCCTCTATGGTGTAGTGCAACTACATCCCCCCCAGGCTACTGTGCACACAAAAACAACTTGGGCGCCAGGAGGTTCTTAACAATCAGGAATGGTTTATTATGCCAAAAAGGGCAAATGAGCACAGGTTTTCAGGTCACACAGAACAAGGCAGGCTCACACAGAGAGTACACAGGCAATTGCAGTACAACCTTTCCCTCCTGGAAGTTGTCAGGAAAGCAGCTTGTACCCTACAGTCCCTCTTCACTGAGGTCCCTGACTGGAGGCAACACACAGAGCCTCTGGGAAGCTCCTCCCTTACTGCAAATCCTTGTTGGAGCTTCAGCTGCTCTTTCTCTCTCACCTCTCTGCCTTTCTCTCCTAGAGAGACTATGACAAGTCTGCCCTAGTGTAACTATCCCTCATTCACGGGGTTACCTGGTCCCCGACTTGGTCACATGACTTCTTCTGGGCCTATTGCACTCAGTCCCCCCTGAGCACAACCAGCTGGATCAGCATCCAGAGGCAAAAGAGGAAGAGACCACTCCCTGCACACACTATATAGCATACCTCCCAACTGTCCCTTTTTCAGAGGGACAGTCCCTCTTTTGACAGCTCAACCCGCAGTCCCTCATTTGTACTGGAAAGTCCCTCTTTTCTCTGCACTGAACAGCCAGAAAAAGAAACAAAGTTTCTCACTTAATCGGCTTTTAGCAGAGAGCCCAGAACAGGTAACAGGTGCAAATAAGATACTTTGTAACAATTTTGAGACACAAAAACACAGTTTAGATAAGGAGAAATATTTTCAAACTTTCATAACCTGCCAAATTTTGTAAAACAAACATGGTAATTAGGGGGTGTGGCCACAGAAAGGGGTGTGGTCATAAAATTGCTGCGCTACGTGCGAAAAAAATATTTTTGTCCCTCTTTTTACTTCCAAAATGTTGGGAGGTATGTATATAGGAGTGAGTCAGAGCAGTGTCATCAAATCTCTCAGCCTATCACTGTAAAGGTTATTTTGTAACAGGGATTCTACCCAATAACCCAAGGAAATGGTGAAAAGATTAACTCTATAGGGCCTGTATCCCTATAGGGCCCTACACAGGCATGGATTCAAGGTGGAATTCCGTACTTCTCCACCTGGGAATTTTTTGGCAAAACCGTTGCAGTTATTTTGAATTGACAAAAAAGTCGCCGTGACAAATTAGTTGTTGAGACAAAAAATGCGTTTGCAAATTTGTCACCATTTCGTGATATTTTTTCAGAATTTCGCTAATTTTTCAGCAAAGAGAAACGGGACAGATTTGCCAATCACTACATTTGGTATTTTTTTTTTGGGTTAAATGAACAGTACCACCAAAAATGAAACTGAAAATATTATGTTCTGTTGTGCTGCATTGGTACAACTGGTGTGTTTGCTTCAGAAACTCTACTCTAGTTTATATCCATGACTAAACAGCAGCTTGTTTATATAAACTATAGTAGTACTTATCTATTATTTACAGTGTATCCTGTGCTTGAATGGCTGCCTCATGGCTACACAGCAGCTTGTTTATATAAACTATAGTAGTACTTATCTGTTATCTACTGTGTATCCTGTGCTTGAATGGCTGCCCCCATGGCTACACAGCAGCTTGTTTATATAAACTATAGTAGTACTTATCTGTTCTCTACTGTGTATCCTGTGCTTGAATGGCTGCCCCCATGGCTACACAGCAGCTTGTTTATATAAACTATAGTAGTACTTATCTGTTATCTACTGTGTATCCTGTGCTTGAATGGCTGCCCCCATGGCTACACAGCAGCTTGTTTATATAAACTATAGTAGTACTTATCTGTTATCTACTGTGTATCCTGTGCTTGAATGGCTGCCCCCATGGCTACACAGCAGCTTGTTTATATAAACTATAGTAGTACTTATCTGTTATCTACTGTGTATCCTGTGCTTGAATGGCTGCCCCCATGGCTACACAGCAGCTTGTTTATATAAACTATAGTAGTAATTATCTGTTATCTACTGTGTATCTTGTGCTTGAATGGCTGCCCCCATGGCTACACAGCAGCTTGTTTATATAAACTATAGTAGTACTGATCTGTTATCTACTGTGTATCCTGTGCTTGAATGGCTGCCCCCATGGCTACACAGCAGCTTGTTTATATAAACTATAGTAGTACTTATCTGTTATCTACTGTGTATCCTGTGCTTGAATGGCTGCCCCCATGGCTACACAGCAGCTTGTTTATATAAACTATAGTAGTACTTATCTGTTATCTACTGTGTATACTGTGCTTGAATGGCTGCCCCCATGGCTACACAGCAGCTTGTTTATATAAACTATAGTAGTACTGATCTGTTATCTACTGTGTATCCTGTGCTTGAATGGCTGCCCCCATGGCTACACAGCAGCTTGTTTATATAAACTATAGTAGTACTGATCTGTTATCTACTGTGTATCCTGTGCTTGAATGGCTGCCCCCATGGCTACACAGCAGCTTGTTTATATAAACTATAGTAGTACTGATCTGTTATCTACTGTGTATCCTGTACTTGAATGGCTGCCCCTATGGCTACACAGCAGCTTGTTTATATAAACTATAGTAGTACTTATCTGTTATCTACTGTGTATCCTGTGCTTGAATGGCTGCCCCTATGGCTACACAGCAGCTTGCTTATATAAACTATAGTAGTACTTATCTGTTATCTACTGTGTATCCTGTGCTTGAATGGCTGCCCCTATGGCTACACAGCAGCTTGTTTATATAAACTATAGTAGTACTTATCTGTTATCTACTGTGTATCCTGTGCTTGAATGGCTGCCCCTATGGCTACACAGCAGCTTGCTTATATAAACTATAGTAGTACTTATCTGTTATCTACTGTGTATCCTGTGCTTGAATGGCTGCCCCCATGGCTACACAGCAGCTTGTTTATATAAACTATAGTTGTGTTTCTGAAGCAAACACACCAGTTTTACCAGTGGAGGGCAAAAGTCCATTATATTGTCAATCCTTTAAACCACTTTCATTTTCTGGTGTAACTGTTCCTTTAAGATGCTCAGGACAAATTCTAAGTACAAATTGTTATCCTACAGCTCAACAGATTTTTTCCAGTTTGTTTTCATCTTCTAAGTCAAATGATGGTTGCTAATACTTATAACATAATTCAATCAATTTTTTCACATGTTTTTCAATCATGAGAGAATGCTACAAAAGAATGATAAATAAAGGGAAAATAGACTATTTTCCCCCTCCCTATTGAATAAAAAAGGATTTTTTTTCTTGACTTTCGATAAATCTGACTTTGAGCCTCTAACAAAAATTGCGATCGCTGTATATTTTTCTAATTAGAATTGCAGCATAAATTCATAAACCGTGCTCTGAGGAACCTTTGGAAATATCACGTATAAATCTGGAATGTGAAGCTACTCCGGTCCCTCTAGTATATAAATTAACAAGGTATCGCTATCACAATTGCTTCATGATAATATCCCTGCAGGAATAAGGTCACAATAATGTATTCTTCCCTTTTATGATAATCATTTGGTAAATGTTTAATGTTTCTGTAGGCACCAATTGCTCTATCTCTTGCTTTACTCTGCCCCAGCCTCTTTCCTAGCTAATCTGTTATTAACACCCAGTGAGCGCACAAGAGGGAATACATTCCTCGTAAGATTACAGACGCATACGAAAAAGTGATTTATAATGTTAAGGAAAATATAAAAAAATAGAAGAACCTGTTAACTGGCAGCATGAGATCATGAACGGCCTTAAAATCAACAGTTAGGGGCTGATTCACTATGGGTCGAATATCAAGGGTTAATTAACCCTCGATATTCGACTAGGAATTGAAATCCTTCGACTTCGAATATTGAAGTCGAAGGATTTAGCGCAAATGCTACGATCGTACGATCGAAGGATTATTCCTTCGATCGAACGATTAAATCCTTCGAATCGAACGATTCGAAGGATTTAAATCCAACGATCGAAGGAATATCCTTTGATCAAAAAAAGTTAGCCAAGCCTATGGGGACCTTCCCCATAGGCTAACATTGACTTCGGTAGCTTTTAGCTGCCGAAGTAGGGGGTCGAAGTTTTTTTTAAAGAGACAGTACTTCGACTATCGAATGGTCGAATAGACGAACGATTTTTAGTTCGAATCCTTCGATTCGTAGTCGTAGTCGAAGGTCGAAGTAGCCATTCGATGGTCGAAGTAGCCCAAAAAATACTTCGAAATGCGAAGTTTTTTTACTTCGAATCCTTCACTCGAATTTAGTGAATCGGCCCCTAAGATGTTTAGCATTTCATTTAATTTGCATTTAAATTAATTAGCCATTGGTCTTCTTTTTGGGGGTTATTTATCAAGGTACGAATTTATCTCAGTATTTCTAATATCAAACTTCAAGCAACTCCGAATTCCCGAATGGACCTTATTTATGAAGAAAGAAGCCTGAAAAAAATAGGGTTGGTCAAACTTCAGAGCTTTCCCCAAAGAATTGTTCAGAGTTTTCCGCAAAAACGTAAGATTTTTTAGTCGTTTTCATTTTTTTTGGCGTCGAAACCCCGAAATCATCGGATATCGGTACGGACATAAGCGCAGACACTGGAACCTTCCCCATTGACTTATACGGGATCTCGAGAGCTTTTAGATGCCGGGGTTTTGGATTCTGAGTTTTTAGACCATCAGACTTTAAAAAATCTCGAAAAATTCATAGTTTTTTTTGTTTTGCTCCGAAAACTACACATTTTTCAAGGTTCAGCTATTCAGAGCTTGATAAATAACCCCGTTTGTGTTCATTTTTCAAATCTTTCTTGGTAAATTTCAAATAAACTGGTATCCACATGTCAGGCTTTCGGGCTACCTTTTATTGCTATTAAAATTTCCCCTATATATGGTCCAGCCTGCCTTTTAAACAACTGCCCTGTTGCTATGGTAACTGGGGACCTAGCAACCAGGCTTTAGCTCCTCACATTTGTATGAAATCTTTTTGTTCAACCCAATAAATTGAAGTTGAATGTCTGCAGTTCAACTGCATCTGAGTTATTTCATTTAAAATTCATTGCGGTAATAAACAGAAGCAAAATTAGAAAAAAGTTGTCTCTGTGCAAAGATTTATGGTTGTAACTCTAGGGGGCATATTTATCAAGGGTCGAATTTGGAATCTGAAAAACTTCGAAATTCGAATTCAAAAAGACCAACCGAAATTAAGTCAAAGTTTTTTTGGGCCAAATAGGTCAGTTTTCAATCGAATATGTCTGTATTCGCCTGAATTCGAATCGCATGAATCGAATGTAATAGCGCATTCAATCTAATTTGAATCAAAGTTTTCCCAAAAAAAACAGATTTTTCAAAGTCCACCAATTGACTCCAAATAGGCTAAAACAGCAATTCGGCAGGTTTTAAATGGTGAATGGTTGAAGTCGAATTTTCAAAGAGACTTTTTTTTTCCTAGTCGAAGTACACAAAAAATATCTTGAAATTCTAATTTTTTGAATTTGAAAATTCCTATCGACCTTTGATAAATCTGCCCCTAGATGTTTTCTGGCAGAGTAAGGGGCAGATTTATCAAGGGTCAAATTGAAAATTCTTCGAAATTCGAATTCAAAAAGACCCACCGAAGTGAAGTCGAAGGTTTTTTTGGGCCGAAGAGGTCCGTATTCGGCTGTATTTAAATTGTATGATCGAAGGAATATCGCATTCGATCAAATTCAATTCGAAGTTTTTCCCCCAAAAAACTTTGATTTCTCAAAGTCCACCAATTGACTCCAAATAAGTACTAGGAGGTCCCCCATAGGCTAAAACAGCACTTCAGCAGGTTTTAGATGGCGAATGGTCGAAGTCAAAGTTTTAAAGAAACAATACATGATAAATTTCGATATTCAAATTTCAACGTTTTTTTCAAATTCAAATCGAATTTGAACTATTCCTTAGTCGAAGTGCACAAAAAATAGCTGGAAATTTGAAGTTTTTAACTTTGAAAATTCACCTCGACCTTTGATAAATCTGCCCCTAAGGGTTGAATAGTAAATTAAAATTTAAAGTATTGATTTTTTTTTTTTTTGGTGTAAAAAATCACACATTAAGGGGCAGATTTCTGAAGAGTCAAGGTGAATTTTTGAATGAAAAAAATGTAAATTTCAAGATATTTTTTGTTGTCTCTTTAAAAATTCGACTTCGACCATTCGCCATCTAAAACCTGCCGAATTGCTGTTTTAGCCTATGGGGGACCTCCTAGAACCTATTTGGAGTCAATTGTTGGACAAAGGTTTTTTTGGTAAAAACTTTGAGTCAAATTCGATCGAATACGCTATTTCTTCGATTTGTACTATTCAAATTCGGCCAAATACCGGCCTATTTGATCGAAAACTGACGTATTCGACCAAAAAAAACCCTTAATTTCGGTTGGTTTTTGAATTCGAATGTCAGCGTTTTTTCAATTCAAAATTCGACCCTTGATAAATATGCCCCTAAATTTTAATCCCCAAATCCGAATGTGAGCTTTATCACACCTCAACCACGGAAAGAGTTGTAACTCGAATGCTCTTCACCTAAAACCTGCCGAGTTCATTTACAAGTCAATGGCAGAGGTCCATTGAACCATTTGAATGTGTTAATTGCCTTCCTGAAAGTCAAGTTTTTTCGGAGGGAAAACTCGATTCGAATTTGAATCGAATTTTCGGGTCGGGACTATTTGATGGAATATTAGACGTTCACATTTTTTCTTAAATAACCTCCCTTTTGAGTTGTGAGTATATTTGAATTAATCACAGTTAAAAAAAAATACATAAATTCGAAATTCGACCTTTAATAAATCTGCCCATAAATGTTATTTTTCATATTTGATCTTGAGCAATACATGCTACACATTCAAAACCAGGTATGAAAATATGTAACCAGCGCGGACCTTGACTTTTAAACATAACCAACTGAATGGGAATTTAAATAATACATTATCATTCGGCTTTATTTGTAGCCCAGGGATTTTTTTTTCCCGCATCCTTGTGGCTGTTTGATATTTATGATATTTATGAATTCTTTCCTGGTGATCTATATCTACTTTTATACAAGTGGGAAGAATAAAACAATTAAGAATAGAAAATACAATGTCTCATGGATACAATAAAGGGAATACATTTCTTAGAGCAATCTGTTATTTTACATTTTTATTTTTGCCTTGAAGAACTGCTTCAAAACTTTACTTTTTTCAACTATTTTCTATAGAGTAGAATTGTGTCTATTCTTTATAATCAGAGATCCTGATTGGCCAGCATTCTTTCATGCAGTCTGGTAGGAGCCAGATAAAGTCTATGATAGAGCAACAGGGGACCAGGGGTTAAATGAACCCTCACCCCCTACACCCCAATTTGTAAATCAAAGGCTAAAACATCTGTATTTATTTGGATTCAGCAGTAGCCTGAACAAACAATTCTAAACTCTAAATCAGAACACTAATTTGAGAAAATAAATGTGATACATTATGATCAAGAGAAAAATAAGGGTTCAGGTTTACAGGCAGATTTATCACCATGTGAGATCAGAGCTCGCCATACGAAAACTCACCCACTTTCTATTCATTCCTATGGGATTTTTAAAAGTGTATTTATCATTTGAGTTCCCCATTTGATATATACGTTTCTAAAAATCCGATAGGAATGAATAGAAAGTGGGTGAATTTTCGTATGGCGAGCTCTGATCTCACATGGTGATAAATCTGCCCCAGTTCATGGGAGTTTATAAAAACTTTGAATTTGAATTTTCACTTCGACCCTTGATAAATCAGCCCCGTAGTGTTTGTCACATTCAGTTTAGTTCACAAGATTTTACATATTTGGGGGCCGATTCACCAAGGGTCGAATATCGAGGGTTAATTAACCCTCGATATTTGACTGGGAATTAAAATCCTTCGAGTATCGAAGTCAAAGGATTTTAGCGCAAACAGTTCGATCGAACGATCGAAGGAATAATCCTTTGATCAAACGATTAAATCCTTCAAATCGAACGATTCGAAGGATTTTAATCCAACGATCGAAGGATTATCCTTCGACCAAAAAAATTTAGGAAAGCCTATGGGGACCTTCCCCATAGGCTAACATTGAGTTCGGTAGGTTTTAGATGGCGAACTAGGGGGTCAAAGTTTTTTCTTAAAGAGACAGTACTTCGACTATCGAATAGTCGAATAGTCGAATGATTTGTAGTTCAAATCCTTCGATTCGAAGTCGTAGTCGAAGGTCGAAGTAGCCCAAAAAACACTTTGAAATTCGAAGTTTTTTTACTTCGAATCCTTCACTCGAGCTTGGTGAATTGGCCCCTTGGAGTTGGTTTGGCTGAACACTTAAGGCCGATTTATTAAGGTTCGAATGGTAAATTCGAATTTGAAGTCAAAATTTTCTAATTTTTTTGTGTCAAAACTCACAAATTCTAACTCAAATGTGAGTTTGAATGTGAGATTTATCACACCTTGACCATGGAAACAGTTCTAATTCAAATATTCGCCACCTAAAACCTGCCAATTTCATGTAGAAGTCAATTGCAGAGGTCCATTCACCCATTTGAAGATGTTAATAGCCTTCCTGACATTCGAGTTTTTTTTCAAAGAAAAAACTCGATTCAAGTTCCATTTGATTTCGCAAATTTATTCGCTGGCTGCAAAATGCGGAAATTCGCCGCAAATTTGCGTTTGGCGAATAAATTCGCCCATCACTAATTGCGACAACTTCCATAAACTGGAATTCAGAAATACTTTGAAATTCAGGGCAGAGGTTACAATTATTTGGTCATATTAAATAAACAGTGGCGGATTTAAGAAGGTCTTGGTAAGAAAATATGTAATGATTAATTATGCATCAGAACAAAATGGTATTCAGATTTGGTTCTCATAGGATTACACCCCAAACTCCACTAAACCAGTATCATACACTATGGGGCCCATTTACTTTGTTCGAGTGAAGGAATAGAGGAAAAATAGTTCGAATTTCGAATGGTCGAATATGGCTACTTCGACCATCGAATGGGCTACTTCGACCTTCGACTACGACCTTCGAATCGAACGATTCAAACTAAAAATCGTCCAACTATTCGACCATTCGATAGTCGAAGTACTGTCTCTTTAAAAAAAACTTCGACCCCCTAGTTCGCCACCTAAAATCTACCGAGGCCAATGTTAGCCTATGGGGAAGTTCCCCATAGGCTTCCTAACAATTTTCTGATCAAAGGAATATCCTTCAATCGATGGATTAAAATCCTACGAATCGTTCGATTCGATGGATTTAATCGTTCGATTCGATGGATTTAATCGTTCGATTGAAGATTATTCCTTTGATCGTTCGATCGTAGGAATAGCGTTAAATCCTTCGACTTCGATATTTGAAGTTGAAGGATTTCAATTCGGCAGTCGAATATCGAGGGTTAATTAACCCTCGATATTCGACCCTAGGTAAATGTGCCCCCTATGATCCCTACCTGGACAGGAAGGGGACATAGAGGGGAAGGGGAGGAGATGGGAAGGGAAAAGGAAGGGGACGAGAAAGAGATGGGGAAGGGGAGGGTACATGGAGGAGAAGGAGATGGGGGAGGAGAAGCAGGCGGAGGGGCAAGTGGGTCCGGCCTAGGGGCGCAAGTATATTATATTGGCCCTGGAGTCAATCAAGTTGTGCAAGCAAGATAAAGAAGATTTGGGGACTTGGATGTCAGAACTGGAAGACAATAGTGGGGGGGGGGTGTAAGAACATTTTTAAGGTTTACTTATCCTTTAAAACTACAGGGGAACTGCATTTAATATAATCTTTTCACCAAACGGCAGTAAATACTTGTTATTTTTTACCAATATTTTTATCCTTTTTTTGTTTTTCGAGCTATAAATTGTTCATCAATATGCTTCCTCAGCGCATTTAGTATGTTATCAACAGCTGGAACCAAATTGTCACCGCTGAGTATATTTATATATTTTTTTATAATAGCGATGCTTCTCCTCGAAAAGCTATTCTGGATGAGACAGAAGGCGTGAAAATGTCTTTTTCTGAACAGCTGGAACATAACGGAAGATTGAGCTCCTTGTGACAATGGAACGGAGAACCTCGGAGAGGACAATCAGGTCTGTAGAGGAGACTCGTAAATGGATCATTGAAAAAAAAAAATGAAATGTGCTTTTAGCATGAATATTTTCTCACTACATGTCCCTTTTGCCCACTGGTATACAAATTGTAGTGGATGTCTATCTAAGGGTATTTAAAAGAAGTGATATTATCTTCTCTTCCAGCCACACGACATGGTTCTTCATTGCATGGAAATATCTCCTATATAATTATGATGCACAATTGTTACTTCTTTGTTCATCCCCAGCGTGCTCATACTGCTACCCAAATGCACAATCTTCCATTCATCTAGATGCAATGACTCGTCTCCTATCTGCAAAAATAAGCCTGAAAAAAACAATTTTTTTCCATCTTCATAATAATAAAATGAAAAGGTCAAGGGTAGACATCGATCTATTCCATAACTAATGCAATTTTAATAGAATCCCATCTCAAGAAACCTCTGCTTTCCATTTTTTAGGCAGTTTTCTACATTGGTGTAAATATTATCTACTTCCAATAACCCAATGCTCTCCTGTGTGGTTGGGTGGTACTGCAAAATATACAATTGTGGTATCCAATGCTTTTGTCTTATTATCATTAAAATCAATGAACTTGTTAATGACTGACACCCTAGCCTTAGGGGGTTAGTTACTAAAATTCTGAAAATGTCTCACTTTTTTCTTAAAGGGCATGTAAAGTCTAAAATAGAATAAGGGTAGAAATGCTGTATTTTGTATACTAAACATAAACATGAACTTACTGCACCACAAGCCTAATGAAACAAATGATTTATGCTTTCAAAGTTGGCTACAGGGGGTCACCATCTTGTAACTTTGTTAAACATCTTTGCAAGACTAAGACTGTGCACATGCTCAGTGTGGTCTGGGCTGCTTAGGGATCGTCATAAACAAAGCTGCTTGAGTTCTGCATGGCTGGGAAGTAAGGCGGGGGCTCCCCCTGCTGTTCATAAGTATGATTGTTTCCCTGCAGAGCAGTTAGGGACCGTCTGACAATTCCTATCCACAGCAGTAAATGAAGGGAAAATTTCACTGCATAGTCAGGTTTCTTATAAAAACGGTACACATTTAATTAAAGTATATTGGAGAAAGGTTTCTTTTTCATTAAAGAACGTAAAAATGGGATTTTATTTTTTTGCCTTTACATGCCCTTTAAAACCACATCAACCAAACTCCCGTGCACATTTTTACTGTATATACCAACAAATAAAATAAATGTAAAAATCTGGTGCGGGAAAAGACTCCATAAAAACTTTAAAAACATCGGAATTGTATGATTTTTCCAGATTTGGAGTTTTTTTGAATTATTGTCCGAATACCACAATTTTTTGGGATTATTGTACGAAAACCACCGCAGATCATGAAATCTCAATTGTAAACGGCACATCCGAGATTGACTACACGATCTCTGCAGATTTGAGAAGGAGTATTTTTTTAATCGGACTTTTAAAGGCTCAGGGTTTATTAAATCATGAAAAATTCAAATTTTTTGAATTCACATTGTGTTTTTTCCCCTTTAAAACTCCAAGAAAAACCCCTTATGGGGTTATTTACTAAAATCGGAAAATGTCTCACTATTTTCTTAAAATGACTTCAACCAAACTCCCATGCACATTTTTACCGTATTCAGCAAAACGTTTACATGAAAAAATCTAGTGTGGAAAAAGACTTCCGAATTGTATAATTAGGAAAACAATTAGAAACCTTTCTCACATCTTTCCTAAGCAGAAGAACATCAGAGCAGCCTCTTTCTTTCTCCTGACAACTTCCTTGACTACTTGGTGGTCAGACTGGTGGGAAAATGACCAGCAGGTGGCGCTGTTGTAACTAAATTCATTCATATTAACAGTACATGTATCCTTTAATATCTTGGAATAAAAACAAAATAAATAATGAATGTACACTGCAAAATTTCTTAGAATAGCACTCTCATAAAATTTACATAAATTAATTTTAAATGTGTGACTGGAGTAAAGGTGAAAGAGCAGAGCGTAGCCAAAGAAGCAGGCTGGGGTCAATAAACAATCAGTCAGTGCGGTACAGAGTCAGGATCCAAATAGTCAGAAAACGGGTAAAGGTTGGTTCAGGCAGCGATACAACAGGAGCGATACTACAGAAGTAAAGGACAGGCAAGGGTCAAGGAACAGTGAATCAGACAAGAAGCGCACACAGGAACCAGGGCTGGAACTAAGGGTATACAGAGTAGGAACTTTCTCTGCCTCCTACTCCCAGTCCGGTCCCCTCTCTCCACTCTCATGCTGGCTGTTCCGGGCTGTGCTATTTAGACATGATGGAGAAGCAAACATCACATTCAGAGGAATAAAAGTAAATTTCATTTTCTGGTGTAACTTGTCCTTTCCAAGTACCCTGCAATTCATTACACAATTACACAAACGCCTGGAAGACCCCACAGTATCCAACAGCCAATAGTAATCATGGAATGTGCAACTTCTTGGTATTGTTGGACATAACAGGGGAAGTTACAGGCACTGCTCTCTGACTTACTTTTAGCCCATACAATCATTATCCTGGTGCAGAACACAAGCTTCTCTCCAAGGGGCAAAATCACTAAGTGGCGAAAATGCGCTAGCGACGCCTTCGCCTCACTTCGCCAGGCGAAGTTTTGCCAGGGTGCCGCTAATTCACTAAAATCCGAAGTTGCGATCAGGGAGGCGAAAGGTAGCGAAGTTGCGCTAGCGTCAATTCGTCAAGCAAAGCGAACTTTCGCTAGCGATGCCTAATTTGTATCTGGCGCCAAGTTAAAGGACAATGGACGTATATGTAGCAACAAATACATTACACTACACAAGTCTGGGAAAGCTTCATAAAATAAAATAGAGGTGTTATTTTGCCCTATACATGTGCCCAGTGTATAGTTTAGGTGCCATATGTTAGGAAATGTAGGGGGGAAGGAGGGTACCCCAAAAAAAATGTACAATCTTTTTCAGCCTATCACCCTTGAAAAAGGAATTTTCATGCATTACTTCTTCTTTGTTGGTGGCTTCTCTATAGCAGAGACTTACCTTGAACCTCAGTTACAGGGAACCTCGTCTTCCTTGTATCAGTCAATCTGCTGCCAGTGGAGGTAAGTGCTTCAGGAAAGGGAATTTTGTGGAAAGTAGTTCATCCTCCATCTAGATGCACCTTGGCTGTGGGCAAAGAGTAATAATATAAATGTTGGTGAAAGAAATATTTTCTATATTCCTAATGACCCCATTTAAGATGCACATCTTTAAAGTCATAGTAACAGCATAACTGTAAAGGATTTTAATGTAATTGTGACTATTGCTAGAGTGCCCTTGTATAGGAATAAGGAAATATTGGTCTAATCCAGTTTTCCTTGTCTCAAGGGCTTCATTTTTTTAAAAAAAATAAACACAACTTATTTATTTATATATACAAGCTGCTGTGTAGCCATGGGGCAGCCATTCAAGCACAGGATACACAGTAGATAACAGATAAGTACTACTATAGTTTATATAAACAAGCTGCTGTGTAGCCATGGGGACAGCCATTGAAGCACAGGATACACAGTAGATAACAGATAAGTACTACTATAGTTTATATAAACAAGCTGCTGTGTAGCCTTGGGGGCAGCCATTCAAGCACAGGATACACAGTAGATAACAGATAAGTACTACTATAGTTTATATAAACAAGCTGCTGTGTAGCCATGGGGGCAGCCATTCAAGCACAGGATACACAGTAGATAACAGATAAGTACTACTATAGTTTATATAAACAAGCTGCTGTATAGCCATGGGGGCAGCCATTCAAGCACAGGATACACAGTAGATAACAGATAAGTACTACTATAGTTTATATAAACAAGCTGCTGTGTAGCCATGGGGACAGCCATTGAAGCACAGGATACACAGTAGATAACAGATAAGTACTACTATAGTTTATATAAACAAGCTGCTGTGTAGCCTTGGGGGCAGCCATTCAAGCACAGGATACACAGTAGATAACAGATAAGTACTACTATAGTTTATATAAACAAGCTGCTGTGTAGCCATGGGGGCAGCCATTCAAGCACAGGATACACAGTAGATAACAGATAAGTACGACTATAGTTTATATAAACAAGCTGCTGTGTAGCCATGGGGGCAGCCATTCAAGCACAGGATACACAGTAGATAACAGATAAGTACTACTATAGTTTATATAAACAAGCTGCTGTGTAGCCATGGGGGCAGCCATTCAAGCACAGGATACACAGTAGATAACAGATAAGTACTACTATAGTTTATATAAACAAGCTGCTGTTTAGCCATGGGGGCAGACATTCAAGCACAGGATACACAGTAGATAACAGATAAGTACTACTATAGTTTATATAAACAAACTGCTGTGTAGCCATGGGGGCAGCCATTCAAGCACAGGATACACAGTAGATAACAGATAACAACACCCTATAGAATATCACTGTATTCAGATACAGAGCTTATCTGTTATCTACTAAGTAACCTGTGCCTTTTCAGCTTGAATGGCTGCTCCCATGGTTACACAGCAGCTTGATTATATGAACTACAGTTGTGTTTCTGAAGCAAACACTTTAAAGGGCATGTAAAGCAAAAAAATAAAATCCCATTTTTACTTTCTTTAATGAAAAAGAAACCTTTCTCCAATATACTTTAATTAAAAAATGTGTACAGTTTTTATAAGAACCCTGACTGTATGCAGTGAAATTCTCCCTTCATTTACTGCTGTGGATAGGAATTGTCAGACGGTCCCTAACTGCTCTGCAGGGAAACAATCATACTTATGAACTGCAGGGGGAGCCCCCGCCTTACTTCCCAGCCATGCAGAACTCAAGCAGCTTTGTTTATGACAATCCCTAAGCAGCCCAGACCACACTGAGCATGTGCACAGTCTTAGTCTTGCAAAGATGTATAACAAAGTTACAAGATGGTGACCCCCTGTAGCCAACTTTGAAAGCATAAATCGTTTGTTTGATTAGGCTTGTGGTGCAGTAAGTTCATGTTTATGTTTAGTATACAAAATACAGCATTTCTAGCCTTATTCTATTTGGACTTTACATGCCCTTTAACTCTACCACTGCAGGGCAACAGCACATTCTATTTTAATTACTTTTAAGCACTTTACATTTTTGGTGTTACCTTTCCTTTAAATACAAATTTGAAAGGAGAAATATACAGGGACAAGCTTTTCTAGCCGGGGTGGCCTTCATAACTTTTGATTTGTTTCATTCATTTTGTTGAGTCAAGAGCCAAGGTTTTGATTATAATGGGGCCTATGCAGACAGGACTTTATCAGTCGCTCAAAGGATTTTTAACTCACCCAGTGTCACCCATAGATATGTGGACGTCCCATATATGGTCTATCAGGTAATTGGGTCAAAACCCTCGCATGTGTATGGTAATTTTAAGTCTAATCTAAGGGAGCCTACAGTATATGGGGGGACAGATAGATAGACACAACAGATCTTTTTGAAAACACACTGCAATAAAGGGCTTTAGATTGTAAGGGACATATTTATCATGGGTCAAATGAAAAAACTTTGAAATTCGAACTCAAAAAGACCAACCGAAATTAAGTCTAAGGTTTTGTTTTTTGTCAAATGGGTCTGTTTTTAATCGAATAGGTCCGTATTTGGCCGAATTTGAATCGTTTGAATCGAAGTAATAGCGCATTTGATCGAATTCGATTAGTAGTTTTTCCCAAAAAAAGTCCACCAATTGACTCCAAACTCTAGGAGGTCCCCCATAGGCTAAAACAGCAATCCAACAGGTTTTAGATGGCGACACAAAAGATAGCTTGAAATTTGATTTTTTTTCATTCTAAAATTTACCTTGACCTTTGATAAAGTTGCATCAGGCAGTTCCCACTGAAGTCGTTGGGAGGAATTGCTCTACCAGATGAAATATGCATCTGTACAGGCAAACTTATGCCCTAACTGAGTCAGAAATGTTTTAGTCTACAGGGCCAACATTCAGGGGATTATTTATCAAAATCCAAAATAGTCCGACCAAATCCGCACTGATTTTTTTCCCCTTATTTATCAATCCATCTTTCTGAAAATCTCCTGTGTGGGAATTTTTTTTTTTTCCGTATGTGACGTCCAAAAACTCGAAACCATGAAATCTTTGGATCATTGCACGAGACCCAGCACAGATCAGGATATCTTTGGGACTTCTCTCATTGACTCCTACATGAACTCGGCAGGTCTGAGTTAGAGTACTTTTTTTATTTGGACTTTTAACACCCTCAGGAACTAATACATTTTTCAAGTTTTTTTTTTCCAACTATAAATTTGGATTTTATAGTGAAAAAAAATCCAAATTTTAGAATTTTTGGCATTTGGACTTTGATAAATAACCCTACCATAGTTGGGTGGGTTTCAGCTAGCTACTAATCTGGCTAGTTGGCAAACCCTGGTGGGCAACATCTGCAATGGGCTGTGAATATGGTCCTCCCACTGGTGTGATCCGATCGTTAGCTCTGAAGTCAAAATTCTGATTTTCAAAATGACCTGGGTGGTCAAATCTGGCCAAAGATCCATTAGTCTGGATACCACTAGCTACTATGAGCCGTTTCTCCAGTGTATGGCCAGTTTTATACAAGGCTGAATCTACAAGAGCGATTGATGCCTTTTTAGAAGTTGGGGGTTCACCAAGTCAGAGGAAATGAATTTACATTTTTATTAAATGAGCAAATAAAGAATTGGGACGTTGTGTGACTTTAACAAATCGTTCATTAATATACACAGACTCAAATAACCAACAGCTGATTTTAATCTCATTAAGAGAATCCTCATTAGAACATTATTATCAGGCCGAGGCAGTGGGTATTTATGGAGCATTCGCTGATTTCTGTTTCGTTTCATTCGGCTCAATTTATTTATTTTTGAAATATTCCGAGCGCACGGCCCGGGAAACTTTAACCTGCGAGGCGCCGCTCCCAACTGGAGGTGCCGCACTCTCACAGATACAGCATTGCTATTAACTCTGGCCCTCGTACCCTTATGTCCTTATAAGCATCATTAGAACATAATTAACTGCTGTTCTGTCTCCATTCACAGCTCCATGCACCTTTCCATTATGGCAGGAATGTAAAGTACAAGCAACATCGTTAGTGTTCAACCTTTTGCCACTCATAAGAAATTAAACAGAGAAGAAATCAAATCCTAGAAATTATTTTTTTTGCAAAACTTGGCATTGTCAGCTGAACTTAGAAACCCTTATAGCCTTACGTTTTTTAAAGGGATACTCTCGTGGGAAAACAGTTTTTTTTTTTTTTTTCAAAAGTCATCAGAAATGTTCCAGCAGAATTCTGCACTGAAATAACTTTTTCAAAAGAGCAAATTGATTTTTTTTATATTGAATTTTGAAATCTGACATATTGTCAGTTTCCAAGGAGCCCCCAGTCACTTGGGCTCTGATAAACTTCAATCACTCTTTAGGGCAGAGACACAAGCGAAGATTTGGGGATTTAGGTTTCAAATTGCATCTTCTTGGGGCGACTAATCTCCTCGAAAAGTCTTCCCACCAGTGGGAGCGCTTAGTTTTCTGAAGTCATCTGAAGCTTCCTCGTGAGGCAACTTGTGCGACTTCGGAAAACGAAGCGCCCCAAGTGCCATCCCGCTGGCAATTTAGATTCTAGCTGTCAGGAAGGCAGTTTGGGGAGATAAGTCGCCCGAATAAGCGGTGATTGGTTGCCGGGCTACTAAATCTCCACAAATCTTCACGTGTCTCTGCCCTTACTACTGTACTGCAAGTTGGAGTGATATCACCTCCTCCCTTCCCCCCCCAGCAGCCAAACAACAGAACAATGGGAAGGTAACCAGATAGCAGCTCCCTAACACAAGATAACAGCTGCCTGGTAGATCTAAGAACAGCACTCAATAGTAAAATCCAGGTCCCACTGAGACACATTCAGTTACATTGAGTAGGAGAAACAACAGCCTGCCAGAAAGCAGTTCCATCCTAAAGTGCTGGCTCTTTCTGAAATCACATGACCAGGCAAAATGACCTGAGATGCACCTACACACCAATATTACAACTAAATACACTTGTTGGTTCAGGAATTAAATTTTATATTGTTGAGTGAATTATTTGCAGTGTTACGAAATATTTAGATATAAAAACTATACCATAAAAATCATGACAGAATTACTTTAAAGGAGAACCAAACCATTTTTATTAAAATCCTACCCTACATAGACCCTCCTTCCTGCTCTCCCCCAGCCTAGGTGTTACCATGGGTAAATGCTCCTAACTCTTTACTCACCCATCGTTGCAGATTCAGGCATCAGAGTTTATGGACGCCGTCTTCTTCTCTTCGGTAATCTTCGGGAAGAGAGCGGTTTATCGGCGCATGCGCAGTTGGCACAATCTTCTGGTCCCAAACAAATGCGCATGTGCCGAAAGCCAAAGAAATTGCCAAAGTGCCAGAAGACGTCCCAAAGATTACTAGAAATGTTGTACATGATGTTTTGTGCTTCTGTACCAGCCCAAGGCAACCACAGCCCTTTAGCAGTAAAGATCTGTGTCTCCAAAGATGCCCCAGTAGCTCCCCATCTTCTTTTCTGCTGATTCACTGCACATGCTCTGTGCTGCTGTCACTTACTGAGCTTAGGGACCCACTCACAATATACAGTACACATAGAATAGAAATGTCACAATATAAGGCTGATTAGTAATTAATACACATAATTACTACATGGCAGCACAGAAACCAGTGCAATTAGCATCAGAATTTAATAATCAGCAAACCTGTAGCATCAGCTTATATTACAGCCAGGGAAGCTCATTTTCTGCTGGATAATTAGTGATGAGCCCTAAGCTTAGCTTCTCAACAGCCAATCAGAGCCCACTGAGCATGTGAGTGTCACAGACACTTTCCAAGATGGTGACCCCCTGTGACAAGCAGCATTTATCTAAACAATACTAGCAAGTAACTACTTAGATTTTGGCACACTTGGAAGTTCCCTCACGGATCCAAATAACACATTTGCAGCCAGTTTTATTTGTGGCTGGGAAAATGTGACAGATAGAAAATTAGAAGAAAAAAGATAAATTACAGGCAGAAAGCATTTAAGGTTATTATTCCGCACAAAAGGCTTGGAGCATTATTTTCTGTCAAATTTGGCAAACTAACAAAGTCGGGAGATAGGCAGAAGTTTCCCAGGGGAGAAAGCCCGTAGCTCAGCTGTGGGTCTCTGAGGGTTCAAATAACATTAAAACCAAAAAAACATCATTATAAATTGTAGCGCCGTCTGTCAGTTATGTGATACAGATCTCTGTGTGTTACAATGAAAACATCCAATAAATGCAGCACAAATAGATGCGATTTTTCTTTAGATTCTGAGATTTGTCTACTTGGAATTCAATGAGTTGTCAAATGTCAGTTTGTTACACAGAAGTGAACAGCGGCGAGTGAAAAACATCTGCAGTCCCCAGGCACCTGCAAGCTGCAACCCTTCACCTGTGCATGAACTACAACTCTCAGCAGCTCCCAGATCTTAGGGACTAGTGGTTTCAACAAAGAGAATTTGCTATTAGTTCCTAAGCACATTGCACTTAAAGAGGTTGTTCACCATTGAGTTAACTGTCAGTATGATGTAGAGAGGGATATTCTGACACTATTTACAATTAGTTTTCATTTTTTATTATTTGTAGTTTTTGAGTTATTTAGCTTTTTATTCAGCAGCTCTCCAGTTTGCAATTTCAGCAATCTGGTTACTAGGGTCCAAATTCCCCTAGCAACCATGCACTGATTTGAATAAGAGACTGGAATATGAATAGGAGAGGCCTGTATAGAAAGATGCATAATTGAAAGTAGCAATTACAATAAAGTTGTAGCCTTACAGAGCATTTGTTTTTTTACATGGGGTCAGTGAACCATGTTTGAAAGCTGGAAAGAGTCAGAAGAAAAAGGCAAATCATTTAAAACCTATAAACAATAAAAAATTAAGACCAATTAAAAAGTTGTTCAGAATAGGCCATACTATAACATTCTAAAAGTTAACTTAAAAGTGCCCCAGCTCTATAAGATGATCTCTTGTTTTGATAAAGTATGTAATTAAGAAGGAAAAGATAAACAGAGGAAAAGACCAGAAAAGCATTTGGGTGAGGATAACCTAATAGAGGAATTAGTGGAGTAGAGGAGGAGTAGAAGTGAGTGAGAAATGAAGAAGTTGTAGACAGAAATCAGGAGACAGAGAAAAAGAGGGAGAAGAAAGGGATTGAGAGGTTGAAGGTAGGACATAGAAGACGCTGAAAAGTAGAGAGAAGCAAGATAAACTTAATGGGGAAAATTGGTGATAAAGGGACAAAGAGAGAGTGGAAAGGGGACTAATAATGCTAATAATGAAAAAACTATAAGGAAGAATAGATGACAGAAAGAATATGGAGAGGTAAAGCGATAAAAAGGTAAAGTTGGAGGTCAATAACATAAGTGGGAGGCACACGTATTCAGCTGGATCATAAATCTTTCATGAAGGATTTGCCCAAATCACAAATTGAATCCGTATCCTAATTCACATAAACAATTGTGGGCAAGGAAAAGTTCAAAAGAACTGCGGGGAATAAAAAAATTTCCTTATTAGTGCGTTGAAAAAGCTGTGACTTTAAGGTTTTGTATTCGGTTCGGCCAGGCACTTGGTTTCAGGGAATCCCAGCTGAACCCTGAAATGAATCCTGGATTTGGAGCATTCCTAATAGAGAGGGAGGGAGAAATTGGTGGGATAATAGTGAGGAGATAAAAAAAACAGAACAGGGAATGATACATTGGAGAAGTGGGAGGTAAGTTGGAAGAAACACAAAACAAGAAGAGAGATAGAAAAGATAAGGAACAAAAGAGAGACAATTACAGTGTAGAAGTCAGAGAACAAGATAAACAATGGAGGGCAGAGAAGTTAAGAGAGGGGAAGAGGGAGAAGAAGACAACTGATAGATGGAGCAGGATACGAGGTGAAGATGCAGAGGACTGAGAAGTATTAAGGTGGATATACCCACCAACTGACCTTCCTGACTGATATCTGTATGAAAATCATTTGGATATCTGTTTTCTCTCCATACACAAGACTTGACCTAGAGAAAAGAGGGATCACTTGCACTGCAAGAAAACTGAGGCCCCATTTGAGGGGTACAAAGATACGAATACAACAGAAATCAGACAGAGATCACTCGTTTGGTGCCCAACTCAGCCAAGCAGATATCACATGTATGGCCAGTTATAAAGAGGGACCTGAGGGGGTAAAGCCCAGGCTGGGGGGATAGTGGGTGTGAAGGAAAGGAAAAAGTTGGAGGAAGGGAGGGAGAAGGAGGGGTAGTGAATAAAGCTGGCCATAGATGTTAGGATTTTTAAAAGATCTTTTCGTTCTCATAAGACCAAGCTTATCTTGAAACTATCATTGAATGTACAATTTGTCCATCTACTAAAAAGACCATTTCAAGCGATGTTGTCTAGTTGAAGCCACGAAAACTGAGGGCAGCTGCCTGCTTGGCCCTGCAAACAATTGGACAGTAGATCGATTTCACTGTGACCGATGAAAATTTTCTAACCTGGCCAATCAATTTTCTGACCGGTCTCAGACGAAAAATCGTTAGATGCACGATCGTTTGATTCCCACTAACCTCACGGTAATTTGACGGATTGGTAGGATTGCACTGAAATCGGTCGTTCATCAATGATGAGGGCCTTAAGGCATCAATACAGAGAGTAAAAAAAGCCAACAAAGAATAAGAGTAGTGATAGCAAACATTAGAGAGGGGGTTAAAGACAGGAGTAGCTAATGAGGCAAAAGATAGGGAATTTAAGGGGGTTATTTATCAAAATCCAAATTTTTCCGATTTTTTAAGTAAAAAAAGTCAGACCAAACTAGAATCCACGATTTGACCTTATCTATCATTGGAAAAAACTTGATAAAATCAGTTTGGAAAAAAACCCGAAAAGCTCACATTTTTTGCTAAATCGTTCGAAATCATAGAATTTTTCCGATTTTTGGCCGAAACTCATCACAGACCATGATATCTTCAAATTTGAAGTGGGACCTTTGCCATCGACTTCTACAGGACCCCGACAGCTTGGATATGGAGTATTATTGGATTCGGACTTTTAGCAGCCTCAGGGCATAATAAATCACAAAAAAATTGAGGGTTTATTTTTCCACTAACTATTTGGATTTTATAGAAAAAAACTTGAGTTTTTGGCATTCGGACTTTAATAAATAACCCCATAAGATTGTGAAGTGGAGTCAGGGCAGAGACTGGGACATATCAAAGCTTAGTAAATAAGGGAGGAAAAAGCAGGGCAATAGGAAATGAGGAAAACCAGTGGCACGCAACTGCGCTAAAGCAAGATTTTCTATTATCAGTTAATTTCACAACATGCTCCTGCATATAATAAGAGGCTGAGTTTGACTGTGTCTCATTTATTTTCATTCTTCCAACATATCTAAGTGGCAGCAGCATCAAGCCGTGCCGTTAACAGCAGTGCAGGTCCCACAGAGCAGGGAAATGTTGCTGATTGTTATCACTGGAGCAATATAGAAATGAATGAAGATTCCGTATGCGCTATATAGTTAATATAGGTATGGGTATATAGAATTTTAATTAAAAGTAGGGAGGTGTGTGTGTATGGATGCTGGGTTTTCATTTGGAGGGGTTGAACTTGATGGACTTTGTCTTTTTTCAACCCAATTTAACTATGTAACTATGTAACTATGTAACAATGCAAGGCTACCGAGCCGCCGATGTCAGATGAGATGAAAAGAGGAGATCTGTAAATATGGTAATAACCAAACAAACAAAAGGCGCCTCGACACACACACACACAGATATGGTTTTATTAAGATTTAATTAGGAGCACCAAATGTACTAATGCGTCTCATGTGAAAAACAAAAACTGCTTGATGAATGTTGATAAAACATAAAAGCTGAAATACAATGTACACTACCTAGTGTGAGAAATGATCCTGTTGAGTGAAGAGAGATTTTAGCTCCTTTGCTAAACAACTCTGCTCTTATGTTAAAGGGATACTTTCATGGGAAAAACATTTTTTTTTTCAAAATGAATCAGTTATAATGCTGATCCAGCAGAATTCTGCACTGAAATCCATTTCTCAAAAGAGCAAACTGATTTTTTTATATTCTATTTTGAAATCTGACATATGGCTAGACATATTGTCAATTTCTCAGCTGCCCCAAGTCATGTGATAAACTTCAATCACTCTTTACTGCTGTACTGCAAGTTGGAGTGATATCACCCCCTCCCCACCAGCAGCCTAACAAAAGAACAATGGGAAGGTAACCAGATAACAGCTCCCTAACACAAGATAACAGCTGCCTGGTAGATCTAAGAACAACACTCAATAGTAAAAACTCATGTCCCACTGAGACACATTCAGTTACATTGAGAAGGAAAAACAGAAGCCTGCCAGAAAGCATTTCTCTTCTAAAGTGCAGGCACAAGTCACATGACTGGGTGCAGCTGGGAAATTGACAATATGTCTAGCCCCATGTCAGATTTCAAAATTGAATATAAAAAATCTGTTTGCTCTTTTGAGAAATGGATTTCAGTGCAGAATTCTGCTGGAGTAGCACTATTAACTGGTGCGTTTTGAAAAAAACATGTTTTTTTCCTTTAATCTTAGCGTTGGCTTGACTTTGCCAGCTCCAGGCTCTAGCTCCAAAGCTGGTCAAGGAAGTTCTGACCCACCTCCAACTGCACATCAGCTGCTTGTGCTTGTTTTGCCCAAAAGTAATTCCATTTATATATAATCATTTAAAGCAGGGGTACCCAACCTTTTTAACCCATGAGCCACACTAAAATGTAAAAGGAGTTGGGGAGCAACACAAAGTATGGAAAAGTTCCTTGGGGGTCCAAATAAGGGCTGTGATTGGTAGCCCCTATATGGAATGGCAGCCTGCAGGAGACTGTTTGGCAATACATCTGGTGTTTATGCAATCAAAACTTGCCTTCAAATCTGGAATTGAAAAATAAGCACCTGCTTTGAGGTCACTGGGAACAACATCCGAGGGGTTGGAGAGTAACATGTTGCTCACGAGCCACTGGTTGAGGATCACTGATTTAAAGTAACTAAATGAAGAGAAGCTTCACCTCCAAGCACCAGAGCCTTCTGATTTCAGTTCCAATCTGGCTTTAGTATAAAAGACAATATTCTCATCTGTAGTTCCAGGTCATGGAGATTGCTCTAGTGCAGGCCATGCAAGTCTGGTTTCAGGGCTGGATTTATACATAGGGTGCCCCTATGTCGGGGCCACTCGTAGACCCCTTCCCAACTCCCCCCTTCATATAACTGTTGCATTGATGCTCAAGTCTTATCCCGTCAGGTCTGGAGCATGGGGCTTGCCACGGGAGATTTAAAGAGCTAGCAAATATTCTGCATCTCCCCAGTGCATCTGAACCCATTGCAATGCGGCTGGGTAGTGTGCTACCCCCAAATTCTGCTGCCCTAGGCCTGTTTGGTCTGGCACTTGGTTTCCGCTACACATCCCAACAATCTTGGTACTTTGGGGGGTTTTGTTAGACCATCCTGTAAGGCAGAAGTCCCCAACCCTTTTTCCTTGTGAGCCACATTCAACTCTGATGAGCCTGACAAAAGTCAGGGGATGCCAGATAAGGGCTGTGATTGGCTATTGGTAGTCCCTATGTGGACTGGCTGCTAAAGGAGGTTCTATTTGGCAGTACATTTGTTTTTTATTCAACCAAAAATTTCCTCCAATCTTGGAGTTCAAAAATAAGCACCTGATTCGAGCCCATTTAGAGCAACATCCAAAGGGTTGGCGAGCAACTTGTTGCTCTTGAGCCACTGGTTGGGGATCACTGCTGTAAGGCAATAAGATGACCCCTATAGGTGAGTGAATGGTGCATTAGCAGATTAGGAAGTTAGAGGAGCAACTCTTTCCTGCTTCTTGTCAGATCTTTCATGGACCTGGATGAACAAATCTCAACATCCCTATAGACGACCAAATCTCACAATGTTCATCTGTTGACCTGCCGGCTGATACTTGTCAGGACGACACAACTGAGTGTCCACAATTGGCGTTGAAGTTGCAAATGAAGGGCATCAGCCATAATCTCACCCATAAAGCATGAAAGAACTGCTGCTTTACAAAGGAAAGAGGCTTCACCATTTGATGACAAGAACAAATGTGAAGATAACATTTTCAAAAAAAATTCCAAAATCTCTGTAAGTGTAACTAAAAATTACACATTTATCTCAAGGCATAAACACTCTCTATATCTCACCACTATGGGCAGGACTAGAACCCTTTAGTTTTAGTCTTCTGTTTTTACAGAAAGCAAGAGCAGAAGCATAAAAGACTCTAAAGAGACGCCGTCACTTTTGTTATATTGCTGAATGTATCTATTTAAGCACTATTTCATATTTATTTATAGTTGAAACCGGCCAATAACAACTATTTATAGATTCTGCATGCTGCCAGCAGGGGGAGCAGACAAGGGAAACTAACTACAGAGTCAAGTTTCTGCTAAAATCCTTGGAAAATGACATTGCTGCAAAGGCTCCAAGCATTGAAACTGACTCTTTTTGGTATTCTTATCCCAAAATATACAAGACTTGGCTACTGTTCATACAAACAGGCTACTGTCTGGGCAAGCCAATATTTTCTTTAGCAACAAAAAGACCCACACCAGCTAAAAATGTGAAGGTGAAGTACAAGTGAATCATTGGGCGAAGCAAACCAGCCCTGTCCTTAATGATGTGACCTGCATTGGCCAGTGTTCTCTAACTTATACATCCCTCAAGAATACAGAACCACCAAGTTGATACACAGGGCTCTCACTCTGAAGTATGGAGTGCAGAGACCTGCAGAATATTGTCAATGTGCAGTAAGGGCACAAAGTGCAGAAAACATGAAGAATTGCGCCTGTTTTTTTTTGCAGTTTGCACCAGTTATCCGGAAACCCGTTATCCAGAAAGCTACGAATTACAGAAAGACCGTCTCCCATAGACTCCATTTTATGCAAATAATCCACTTACAATAATTACACTTTTTTCAGTGTAATAATAATAATAAAGTCGCTTGTACTGGATCCAAACTAAGATATAATTAATCCTTATTGGAAGCAAAACCAGCCTATTGGGTTTATTTAATGTTTACATGATTTTCTAGTAGACTTGTGGTATGAAGATCCAAATTACAGAAAGATCCATTATCCGGAAAACTCTGAGCATTCTGGATAACAGGTCCCATACTTGTATAAAATAAATGACCCCAATATTGTTCCTTTAATTTGTGCTATGAGTTTGCGGTATGTCAAACAGTAGAGTGGGCTAGCTCTGTGTTTATAAATATGTTTAGGGTTGCCACCTCAGCACTATAGAAGCAGAAGCATCTGGAATCTGCAAGTTGAAGAGTTAATTAGCAGATAATTTAGCCATACTGCAAGGCAGCCCAGGGGTCAACGCAACGTGCAGCATGCAACCAGCTTAATTGCTAATTATTCATGCATAATGGAGAGCTTGTAGGGTGACCAGATCAGTCCCTTGGAATGTGGACACTTAAGAAGAATAATTGCTGCAGACTGGGGATTTTATTTTTACCTTGAAGGAAGGTGAGAAACTTTGATCAGGCAACACTGTACTGGGCAGTAAATAGATAACAGGACAGGTAAGAGCATAGGGTTTGCTGCCTTATGGGAACTAGAAGCACCACAAGCTCCAGGATTGTGTCACATACAGAATTTATCTCCAGTTAAATTTGACAGTCTCTGTGCCTGGTTTTACACGGATGAGATGGCAACCTTGTGCCTTGTGCCTTCTCACTGACTGTAAATAGCTTTGAGTTTTTAGGTCCTCATTTCTGCGGTGCAGGTTTTTGCATCAGTACAGGTGGATGAGCAACTAGGCAGGTAAGCAGTGTGGTTGTGTGTCTGCTGTGGGCCGAGTTGTAGTGCGGTTGTGCAAAGCATGGTCATTAGGACAACTGGTCAGAGTGTGGGGAACCAAAGAAGTACATTGAACTGCCACACTATGTGATCAAAGCAGAGCTAATTATCCAAAATGGAAAGCCAGCTTGGCCAATAACTCTGATATTGATATTATAACACCCGGATTAGTACATCGCTTTCTTAATTATCTCATTGTTGAGAGGCCTGGACCCAAAATGACACCTCAAAAATAGTTTTTTGTGTTTATAAACCCATTACAAGATTATAGAAAGGAGTGTTTCCAACAGTCCAATGTGAATATGAAATCACTGAGACACGTCCATCCAAGCTGGGACATAAATTGCATTTTTTTATAGCAGGAACAATTCATTTGGTTTCCCCCCTAAACTTCTGCAGGGAAATAAATAGCCTGACCAAACATATGGTACAAGTATGGGACTTGTTATCCAGAATGATCAAGACCTGGGGTTTTCTCCAGGGGGGTCTTATGTTATTTGGATCTCCATACTTTAGGTCTACTAAAAAAATCTGTTTAAACTCAACTCAATAGTATTGTGTTGGCACCAATAAGGATTGATAATATCTTAGTTAGGAAAAAGTACAAAGTACTGCTTGAATATTATAGGAAAAAGGGAAATTATTTATTAGAAATGTGACTTATTTGATTAAAACAAACTCTATGGAAGATGGTCATCACGTAATTTAGAGCTTTCTGGATTACTGATTTCTGGATAATGGATTCCATACCTGTATAGTAAATAATTTGCCCTCTGCATATATATATATACAGTATAATCCAAGGAATGCCGGCACTCATGAAAAAAGCAGTATAAATGCCTGGGTGCACCATCAGCAAATACTTCGTACAATGCAAAAGAGACGATCAGCACTCACAGGTCTTTAAATATTAAATAATAATTTATTATAAAGGTATGGACTATCACTTTATAATAAATTATTATTTAATATTTTTAAGACCTGTGAGTGCTGATCGTCTCTTTTGTGTATATATATATATATATATATATATATATATATATATATATATATATATATATATATATATATATATATATATATATATATATATATATATATATAGTGAATAATGTACCCCCCTCTTGTAAAATATAAGGATATTAAAGCATTTGATACCACAGAGGGTAACTGTTTAAATTAAGAATTATTGGCCTGGATCATAGTATTTGTACTTGGATAGAGACTGGCTGAAGTATAGATTACCCAAAGTGGTGGTGAATAGAACATTTTCTAATTGGACCAGTGTTGTTAGTGGAGTACCGCAGGGCTCTGTACTAGGTCCCTTGCTTTTCAACTTGTTTATTAATGACCTGGAGGAGGGCATTGAACGCACATACTTTATAGGTCCCTGGTGAGGCCTCATCTGGAGTATGGGGGCAGTTTTGGACTCCAGTCCTTAAGAGGGATATAAATGAGCTGGAGAGAGTGCAGAGACTAAGTGCAACTAAACTGGTTAGAGGGAGGGAAGAGTTAAATTATGAGCAAGCAGAATATCCAAGGCTATTGTGATACTACAATCTGCAGTTAGAGTAGATATTGGTATGTGCAGTTTATGTGAGTGTATGGAGGGGTCAGTGTGTGTATGTATGGACGCTGGGTTTCATTTGGAGGGGTTAAACTTGATGGACTTTGGGCTTTTTTCAACCCAACTATGTAAAAAAATGAATATTCCTTCCTGCATCAAAATACTTAGCCCTGCTGTTTGGCAGTTGGACATTCAAACTGCTGTATTGGGTTTGCAGCATGAGTCAGGTGCAACAGAAAATGTGGGTGCACAATAAAAACATGAAAAGATTATGTGGAAAGTGTACAGTTTGGGGGTGGGGGGTATTGGTTACAGATCTGTATCTGGAATTAAAAAGAAAACCTAAGGAAATAAGAGTTCCCTTATGGCCTGGAAGCTGGGCCAACGCTCTTCAAACTGGCACACTCTGCAAAATCTGGAGTAGGCACCTGTCCCCAATGAAAAATGTGATGTTGGCAGCCTTCTCTAGGAGAAGAAAGAACACAAACTATCACACAGCAGAAAACATTCAGTTCAAGAGCCCACTTGCTATTTGTGTGTGTGTTCTTCACATCCTAGATAGAAGTGGGGGCACATTACTTGTTTACTATGCCCTCTCTTTTGTGTTATGTCTGTGTTAGCCTTCTAATATAAATGGAGACAGTATTGGAGGAAAGTATTGGAAGGGTTACTGCCTGCTCTGCTTTTTACAGAAATTGGTGACACTAGATAGAAGCCTAATATATAGGGTTTTTATGTTTTTATTACAACACAATATTAACACAGAGGGAAAGGGAAAGGATTGGAAGAGTTAATGTTTGCTCTTTGCTCTCTCTACAGAATTAAGGATTGGTAGATAGGTTACTAATACTGTATGTATCTATCAGTACTGAAAAAAAGGGGAAAGTGTTGGAAGGGTTACTGCCTGCTCTGGTTTTATTTCCCTTACAGAATTAGGGATTGGTAGTACTAGATAAATACCTAATATATAAGGGCAGAGACAAGGGAAAAATGTTTGAAGAATTAGGGCCTGTTCTGCTTTTTTTCCCTTACAGAAATAGGAATTAGTAGCACCACATAAGAGCCTATTACATAGTAACAGAGACAAGTAGAAAATGTTGGATACGTTACATGTTAGGGGTAATATAATATATATTATCATTTCTATTCCCTTAAATAGTGCCCCAGCCTTGCTACATTGTCATTGGCCCTTCTTCTATAACACTAGCCCTGCCACATTATACAGAACCACAAGCTCTACATTTGCTAGGATGTGAAGCCTAAAACCTTGCACAGGAGCCCAACAGTTCCCCTTTAATCCCAAATTAAACCAATATCTATGTCTATGAAAACCGAAGTCTTTATAACCCTGTAAATCTCCTCTGGCCATTTTTAATAATTCACCAGTGCCAACAATCCTCATGCAAATGCGAGCGTCTCCTTCTTTAAGTAGCCTTTGTTTCAGACAGGCCATAAATGAAGTCCGCATAGCGATGTTACTGGAACTGCACTGATAGTAATGAATTCAATAAAGCATGCAAGTCTGCCTTAAATTCCAGCACCCACCACCATCCATCTTTTATTTACAGTTTTATTTCAGTGGTGGAGAAATGAAGGTCTGGGATTAATATCATTGGGATCATCAGATTGTCAGTGATCCTATCATTATTTTCTTTCAATTGTTTAGTGCTAGCATGTATTCCACTCTTACTCTGAGTGTTTGACATTCTCCTTTGTGAGTGAGGGCTGTATGTAATGCTAGTCACTGGCATGCATTGTCTTTGTCAGAACTATCCGTCTGTACTGATCCAAGATGGAAGCTGCAAAAAATGTTCCTAGGTGGCCTAATGTAGAACTGTAATGGTCAGACACATCTCTATAGTGTGCCAGTGGAACAATTCATTTTTTGGGTACTTCGACCATCGAATAGGATACTACGACTTCGAATTTACTTCAAATTCGATTTGAAGTAAAAATAGTTTGAATATTCGACCATTCAATAATCAAAGTACTGTCTCTTTAAAAAATCTTCGACTTCAATACTTCGCCAAATTAAACCTACGGAAGTGCTATGTTAGCCTATGGGGACCTTCTACAGCATTTTTCTAAGTTTTTGGAAGTCGAAGTAAAATCATTCGATCATACGATAAAATAGAATTGTTCGTTCCGAAGAATTTAATCGTTCGATCGAACGATTCTACTTCGACCACAGAATACCCAAATTCAATCAAAAAAGTTCGAATTCGATATTTTTTACGTAGACCCTTGATAAATCTGCCCCTTAGGCTACAAGATGTGTTATTTACAAAATGCTGATGGGTCAACATAGTCCTTCTGCTCAGTGTGTAAAGAATACAACATAAAGGTGTTCCATTACTTTTGGAATTGCCCTAAAATAAAAGCTATGTGGAACGAAGTTGAATTGTATTTAAAGGGATACTGTCATCGGAAAACATGTTTTTTTCAAAAAGCATCAATTAATAGTGTTACTCCAGCAGAATTCTGCACTGAAATCCATTTCTCAAAAGAGCAAACAGATTTTTTTTATATTCAATTATGAAATCTGACATGGGGCTAGACATTTTGTCAATTTCCCAGCTGCCCCCAGTCATGTGACTTGTGCCTGCACTTTAGGAGAGAAATGCTTTCTGGCAGGCTGCTGTTTTTCCTTCTCAATGTAACTGAATGTGTCTCAGTGAGACATGGGTTTTTACTATTGAGTGTTGTTCTTAGATCTACCAGGCAGCTGTTATCTTGTGTTAGGGAGCTGCTATCTGGTTACCTTCCCATTGTTCTTTTGTTTGGCTGCTGGGGGGGAAAAAGGGAAGGGGTGATATCACTCCAACTTGCAGTACAGCAGTAAAGAGTGATTGAAGTTTATCAGAGCACAAGTCACAGGACTTGGGGCAGCTGGGAAATCGACAATATGTCTAGCCCCATGTCAGATTTCAAAATTGAATATAAAAAAATCTGTTTGCTCTTTTGAGAAATGGATTTCAGTGCAGAATTCTGCTGGAGCAGCACTATTAACTGATTCATTTTGAAAAAGTTTTTTTTCCCATGACAGTATCCCTTTAAAGAATTCTTTCCAAAATAAAATAAATGTCTCCCCACATTTAGCTTTTTTGGATTTATACAAATAATGTAAAATGAATCCTGACTCCAAAGGGAATCACATTAAAAAAAACTCGAAGAATTTGTATTTTTTTGGTTTTAGCAGCAGCTCTTAAATCCATATTATTACATTGGATTACAGAGGAACCTCCTGTATTGAAAGAAATTCTGTCAGATATGAGATCTCTTTGCCTCCAGGAAGCGATTAGATTCAGATATGGAGATCTAAAGATTAGAAAATGCTTTTTAGATAGTTGGTCTATATACCAAAATAATCTACAAATTGCTGAAGTTGAAGAAGTTCAAACATTTATGTACAATTTGTAATGTACAATTTGATTTTTTTTTTTTAACTCTACTTTTTTTAAGATTATATTGCTACCCATTCATCTTTCCACATATAAACTCTGGCAGGTTGTTTTCTTTCAAAGCAGAGCGATAAGTTATTAACTAATTAACTGGTTTACATTTCTGTATTGATTCTCTTGTTAAAGGGATACTGTCATGGGAAAAAAATTCCCATGACATGGGGCTAGACATTTTGTCAATTTTCCAGCTGCCCCAAGTCATGTGACTTGTGCTCTGATAAACTTCAATCACTCTTTACTGCTGTACTGCAAGTTGGAGTGATGTCACCCCCCTCCCTATCCCCCCCAGCAGCCAAACAAAAGAACAATGGGAAGGTAACCAGATAGCAGCTCCCTAACACAAGATAACAGCTGCCTGGTAGATCTAAGAACAGCACTCAATAGTAAAATCCAGGTCCCACTGAGACACATTCAGTTACATTGAGAAGGAAAAACAGCAGCCTGCCAGAAAGCATTTCTCTCCTAAAGTGCAGGCACAAGTCACATGACTGGGGCAGCTGGGAAATTGACAAAATGTCTAGCCCCATGTCAGATTTCAAAATTGAATATAAAAAAATCTGTTTGCTCTTTTGAGAAATGGATTTCAGTGCAGAATTCTGCTGGAGCAGCTCTATTAACTGATTCATTTTGGAAAAAAATGTTTTCCCCATGACAGTATCCCTTTAATAATATCGATATTTTGTGATATATCTGAATGTCTATGTTAACACTTCAATAAAAAACAATTGAAAAAGCAAAATCACATGTCCTTTCTACAATGCATGAACATATATACCTGCACACAGAGCAAGAAAGAAAAGAAAATAGATTACAGTAATGATCCCCCGCCCCTCTGATATGGCCCTTGAAAGCAGCAGATAAAAAGTGAAAAAAATTTCTTTGCACTAACCTATAAATTCTCCCACGTATGCTGATAAATGCCGACTTTTAGTAACATCTCACCCCGGGGCTACTGAAGACATTTGAAATCATCAGCCGGGGTGTCAAAAGAAAATGTCAAACTACAATCAGGAAAATTTGTCAAGGAATATTAAGCTGCTGTTCAAGGATAGGTTATAGAGAATATAGACATTAAATGTACTTACTGTACAAGTCTATAAAGACTGCAAGATGAATTATACAGGGCAGGGCACTCAGTATCATTTGTGTATTATGAGGGATAATGTACCCCCTACTGTAAATGAGAAGGATATTAGAAGTCACTGAGAGGTTGTTCTGTGACCATATAAAGACACAAGGCTGCAGGCTGAGTTATACAGGGAACTCTGAGTATCACTCATGTATTATAAGGGATAATGTACCCCCTACTGTAAATGATAAGGATATTAGAAGTCACTGAGGGGTTGTTCTGTGACCATATAAAGGCACAAGGCTGCAGGCTGAGTTATACAGGGAACTCTGAGTATCACTCATGTATTATAAGGGATAATGTACCCCCTACTGTAAATGATAAGGATATTAGAAGTCACTGAGGGGTTGTTCTGTGACCATATAAAGGCACAAGGCTGCAGGCTGAGTTATACAGGGAACTCTGAGTATCACTCATGTATTATAAGGGATAATGTACCCCCTACTGTAAATGATAAGGATATTAGAAGTCACTGAGGGGTTGTTCTGTGACCATATAAAGGCACAAGGCTGCAGGCTGAGTTATACAGGGAACTCTGAGTATCACTCATGTATTATAAGGGTAACCCCTACTGTAAATGATACGGATATTAGAAGTCAATGAGGGATTGTTCTGTGACCAAATAAAGGCACAAGGCTGCAGGCTGAGTTATACAGGGAACTATGAGTATCACTCATGTATTATAAGGGATAATGTACCCCCCTACTGTAAATGATAAGGATATTAGAAGTCACTGAGGGGTTGTTCTGTGACCATATAAAGGTACAAAGTTTCAAGGTGAGTTATACAGGTGAAGGATATAGTTGCAGTGCATATCACTGTCCTTGTACATATATATGAACTATATGAACGCAAGTACAATGGACGTACGGGTTTTCTTCAACAATCAGCAACAGATTTATGAAAAACCAGGAGGTGCAGAATATATATATAAATAATAAACTATATCAATGACAGCATTAATAGAACGCTACTCCCATTTAATGTGTGCCTAAAAGGAACAGTAAAACCAATATATGAAAGTGTTTTAAAGTAATGAAAATATTATCTGCCCTGCACTTTTAAAACTGATCTGTTTGCTTCAGAAACACTACTATAGTTTATATAAACAAGCTGCTGTGTAGCAATGGGGGAAATGGAAAAAAGGCTATATGGTACAGGTTAAATAGTAGATAAAAGAAAACACCATTATGTTCTACAGAGCTTATCTATTATATGCTGAGCCATTTCTCATTTGAATAGTTGCCCCTATGGCTACACAGCATCTTGTTTATATAAACTATAGTAGTACTTATTTGTTATCTACAGTGTATCCTGTGCTTGAATGGCTGCCCCCATGGCTGCTTGTTTATATAAACTACAGTAGTACTTATCTGTTATCTACTGTGTATCCTGTGCTTGAATGGCTGCCCCCATAGCTACACAGCAGCTTGTTTATATAAACTATTGTAGTACTTATCTGTTATCTACTGTGTATCCTGTGCTTGAATGGCTGCCCCCATGGCTACACAGCAGCTTGTTTATATAAACTATAGTAGTACTTATCTGTTATCTACTGTGTATCCTGTGCTTGAATGGCTGCCCCCATAGCTACACAGCAGCTTGTTTATATAAACTATTGTAGTACTTATCTGTTATCTACTATGTATCCTGTGCTTGAATGGCTGCCCCCATGGCTGCTTGTTTATATAAACTACAGTAGTACTTATCTGTTATCTACTGTGTATCCTGTGCTTGAATGGCTGCCCCCATAGCTACACAGCAGCTTGTTTACATAAACTACAGTAGTACTTATCTGTTATCTACTGTGTATCCTGTGCTTGAATGGCTGCCCCCATAGCTACACAACAGCTTGTTTATATAAACTATTGTAGTACTTATCTGTTATCTACTGTGTATCCTGTGCTTGAATGGCTGCCCCCATGGCTACACAGCAGCTTGTTTATATAAACTATAGTAGTACTTATCTGTTATCTACTGTGTATCCTGTGCTTGAATGGCTGCCCCCATGGCTACACAGCAGCTTGTTTATATAAACTATAGTAGTGTTTCTGAAGCAAACACACCAGTTTTACCAATGCAGGGGAACACTGCATTATATTTGTATTACTTTAAAATACTTAAATTTTTTGATGTTACAAGTCCTTTAATGGATAGCTACTACTGGATTGAACCTATGGCCTGTTTTCCCCAGGCTTTTGCTATGATCAGGAGAGGGAAATGGAATATGTGGCGGTCATGCAGTAGTCACACAGCGTGAAGATTTGTAAAGTCGTGTAATAAGAGGTGCAAAGAGGTAGAGTAACTCACAGCAACCAGTCAGCAAGTAGCCTTTACTGGTCACTAAACACCTGAATACAGACCATGTAGGCACAATATTCCTGCATAATGAGTAAAGCAAAAAAGCAACCATTGAAACGTCTGTGATAATGTCCAGTGCTTTCAGCTAGATAGTGACTCATGTACATATCTGGCTTTAGTTATCATATAAATAAAAAATCAATACTTTTAGGATAAAGGTCTAATCAGGAATGTTAAACTCAAGATGCTCTCTGCATATTTCCTTTGCCAGTTGCTGGGCGGGAGCTAAAAACAGACAGAAGTTTGAGATCCTCAGACTAAAGATTTGATATACAGGGAGGACTATGAGTAATAGTGACACAGATCTCTCTAGAGCTCCCACAAGGGATACGTTTGTTTACTTTCTGCAGAACACCATTACAGATGCCAGTGAGCAAAAACATTCACATCTCAAATTAAAAAGCCTTGGGTTTGATCACACATCAACCACCGAGGGGATCCCTCTCCGTGCAGCTCCACAACTATCTTAGAAGCCGTGAATTAGCTGTAAATTAGAGAAGAAATTTGACTTTGGACTGCATAGCGATAAACTGCAAGAAATCCTGATATACTGGCTAAAAACCATAATCCAATATATACATATAAAACGAGTCATTGGGGCAAATTTACTAAAGGGCGAATCTTCGCCTCGGAAGGCTCCACCACACTTTCGGGCAACTTCGTCAGACATTACTTTGCAGCGCATACACTTATTTATCAAAATGCAATGCTATCAAAAATTCTTCAGCGCCTAGTAAAACTTTGTTAACACGCTTACGTCACTTTAAAAAGGATGGGTACATATAGGTCATATATATACGTCTTTATTAGAGATGTTGGTGCAAATGCTTGAAGCGACCACTTATTATTACACATGTCCAAGGAAGCAAAATAAAGACAAAAGAGATCCTCTAATGTCCTAGACATGAGCCCACCCTAAAGCAAATGTGACATGCCCCTCAAATGGTTTTAAAAATTTTATGAGAAAAAATATATCTAAAGGGGTAGTTCACCTTCAAACAACTAGTTGTTTTCAGATAGATCACCAGAAATAACGTTTTTTTCCAATTACTTTCTATTTTCTATGTGTCACCGTTTTTCTAATATTGAAGTGTAAAGTGTCATTTTTCCACTTCTAAAGCAGCTCTGGGAGGGGGGTCGCCGACCCTGTAAACTGTTCTAAATTGATACATTTAGTTGATACATTTGTTATCTTTGTCCCTGCTGAGCAGAATTCCTGAGTTTCATTACAGGCAGCTGTTAGAATTGATACAATAGTTGCTAATACTCCAGAGATGCTGCTGAGAAATGTATCAACTAAATGTTGAAAAATTGTAACAGTTTAGAGTCTGCACCTGAATTAATGAGCTGCCAGACTCAAACACCAGAGACACAAACATTAAACTTTAAAGGAACAGTTCAGTGTGAAAATGAAAACTGGGTAAATAGATAGTCTGTGCAAAATAAAAAATATATCTAATATAGTTAGTTAGACAAAAATGTAATGTATAAAGGCTGGAGTGACTGGATGTGTAACATAATAGCCAGAACACTACTTCCTGCTTTTCAGCTCTCTAACTCTGAGTTAGTCAGGGACTATAAGGGGGGCCACATGGGACATAACTGTTTAGTGAGTTTGCAATTGATCCTCAACATTCAGCTCAGATTCAAAAGCAACAGTTATGACCCATGTGCCCCCCCCTCTCAAGTCAATGATTGGTTACTGCCTGGTAACCAATCAGTGGAAACCAAGAGAGCTGAAAAGCAGGAAGTAGTGTTCTGGCTATTATGTTACACATCCAGTCACTCCAGCCTTTATACATTACATTTTTGCCTAACTAAAATAAATAAAAAATTTTATTTTGCACAGACTATCTATTTACCCAGTTTTTATTTTCACACTGAACCATTCCTTTAAATTTCCAGATTCTGGAAAAACTGTAAAAAATAAATAATGGAAAGAAATTGAAAAAAGTCTTTATTTCTGGGGAACAATCTGAAAATAACTGAACTGTGTGTTTAGACGGTGAAAAACCCCTTTTAACAGTTACAACTTTTAAACATAATCCCACTTTAAAACATGAAAAAAATGCAGCGTTTTTTCTTGTTTCAATGACTTTTCGGCATACAGGATATGATGTCACTGACATAAGTTTGAGGCGGATGAAGCTTCATCTTATCAGTTCGCCAGGTCTAAGCTGGTGAAGGAAACTCCGGCAAAAGCGATAATGTAGCGCCTGAGCGCAAATTCGCCTGGCGAAAGGGCATGAAACTTTGTTAGCGCTGAGCTCTTTCAAGTCAAGTCAAGTCAAGTAGTTATTTATTGCCACTTGCTGGTTCAGGAATGAAATTTTATATTGTAGAGTGAATTATTTGTAGTGTAAACAATGTCAATTTGAAATAAAAACTACATCATAAAAATCAGGACAGAATCCCTTTAACCAACAACTCCCTGCATCTCACAACAGCTATTACAATGGTGTTTTAGGCACCAGATATACCGTATATACTCGAGTATAAGCCGAATTTTTAAGCCCCCAAAATATGCTGAAAAACTCTACCTCGGCTTATACTCGGGTCAAGCGCAAAAACGGTCGCCGGCGTCCAAGAATAGTCTCCAAGAATATTCGCTGGCGTCCAAGAATGGTCGCCGGCATCCAAAAACGAGACGCCGGCACCTCCAATGGGAGCAGAAACCCTCAATTTTTTATTGAAACTTACCAGAAGCTGCTGCATTTCTCACCCTCGGCTTATACTCGAGTCAATAAGCTTTCCCAGTATTTGGAGGTAAAATTAGGTACCTCGGCTTATACTCGGGATGGCTTATACTCGAGTATATATGGTACCCACTGATGCAACTTAGTGTAAAACTACTCTCCTCAGCACTTTTGCCATTTACACAAATTCCTTTTTTCCATTCATTTTCATGACATAAGCAGTCAAAGTGTGAATTTGTATGTGTACTACAGTTGTACCCTGTTGTTCTGTCTGGGCATGGAACAGACAGAACTTCACTTATGTTACAATCGTTAATGTCACACTGAGAATCATTAATTGTTAATGTCACACTGAGCACTAGAATAGAGCAGAGAAGCATCAGGTGATGCTTAGGGGCAGATTTATCAAGAGTCGAATTTCGGAAAAATGTTTTGGCCAAATAGCTCAGTTTTCAATTGAATAGGTCCGCTTTAGATCAAATTCGAATTGTACAAATCGAAGTAATAGCACAATCGAATTGTACGATTCAAAGTTTTTCCCCAAAAAACTTTGATTTTTCAAAGTCCACCAATTGACTCAAGATAGGTTCTAGGAGGTTCCCCATAGGCTAAAACAGCAATTTTTAGATGGCGAATGGTCGAAGTCGAATTTTTAAAGAGACAGTACATGATAAATTTCGGTTTTTTGATTTTTTCAAATTCTAATCGAATTTTGACTATTCCTTAGTAGTGATGGTCGAATTTCTCCCATTTGCTTTAGTGAAAAAAAATGTGAATTTCACACAAAATTCACGAAACGGCGAAAAAGTCGGAAAACGTGATTTTTTTATGCCGACGTCAGAATATTTTTGATGCCAGCGACAATTCTGACACCCATTAAAGTAATTGGGTGCCAGTGGTGGAATTGTCACCGGCATCAGAATTGTCTTTGGCATCAAAAATATTCGCCAACGAATTTTCGCTGCAATTTCTTGAATTTATTTGCCGGCGGTGAAACTCGAAAATTCGACGCAAATTCGCCCATTACTATTCCCTAGTCGAAGTACAGAAAAATGATCTCGAAATTCAAATTTTCACTTCGACCTAACTGTCTGCACTTGCCTGGTTGGAACAGCAGGGGGCACCCGTGTTCATATATTTATCACGTTTGCACTGTTTGACTGATAATATCGGGAAAACAAAAGAAAAAATGTTTTCATGTAAATTGCAAAAGGGCTCAGAAGATCAGAGGGTGTCAGGGGGTATATGTCCCCTAAGATAACGCAATTGTGAATCATTTGAGCTATTCAAACATGGTGAAGCTGGACTTGAATATGTAACAGTCAGAAACCCCAACCTTGGCCATATCACTCTTCCCCCAGCAACAACCTTGTTCTGCTTAGGACATGTCCCCCAACAGTACTCCAATAGCGATTGGGATGACAGTTGTATGAATTTCAATGGCAGGGGTAAGTTGAGGTTTCGAGTGCAAGTGACTTACAACTGGTGCCTGGAATTTACCTGGGTGCAGTTTTACAACTTCCCTTATGCCACAGAAATATCACACCAGGTCCTTTTTTTTGAACGGCCTTTCATCTTTATGGTTGTAACGCTTGTATCCTGCAGCATGGCATTTAGACTGCTCCTTGGTTGCTAGGCATTAGGGGGGGAACCGCATGGATCTGAGGAGACTGCAATACAGAGCTGAGCAGGGAAAATTATATTTTTGGGTTGCACCGGCGGCATCTCAACTGACTTAAAGAAATAACAGTGATGTTGACCAACTGCAAAGCTGTATTAAATATTTGTGTGTTGGGTTTTGTTTGATACACTTAGGGGGTTACTTATTAAAATCCGAATTTCTGACTTTTAAGGGCTCTTACGGACGAGCGTTTTTACCTGCGCTCCCCTGCGTTCCGTTTTTCTGCGTTCAGCCGCAGGGGAGCACACAGGCGCATGTAGGAGCCGAACGCAGGAAAAATGCAGCATGTTGTGTCTCAACCTGCGTTCAGCGCCTACACACACCTGTGTGAGTACAGCCCCATTGGAAAAAATTTAATGCGTCTATTCCTGCGCTCCCCTGCGGCTGAACGCAGAAAAACGGAACGCAGGGGAGCGCAGGTAAAAACGCTCGTCAGTAAGAGCCCTTAAAGGGGTTGTTCACCTTGCAACACTTTTTTCAGTTCATTTGGTTTCCGATAGATCACCAGAATAAAAAACTTTTTCCAATTACTTTCTATTTTCTATGTGTCACCGTTTTTCTTATACTGAAGTGTAAACTGTCATATTCACCTTCTAAAGCAGCTCTGGGAGGGGGGTCGCCGACCCTGTAAACTGTTCTAAATTAATACATTTAGTTGATACATTTCTTATCTGTGTCCCTGCTGAGCTGAATCCCTGAGTTTCATTACAGGCAGCTGTTAGAATTGATACAATAGTTGCTAATACTCCAGAGATGCTGCTGAGAAATGGATCAACTAATGTATCAACTAAATGTAGCAAATTGTAACAGTTCAGAGTCTGCACCTAAATAACTAAACTGCCAGATTCAAACATCAGACAGGAACATTTAACTTTAAACTTCGATTTTGGAAAAACGGTAAAAAATAAAAAGTGATTGGAAAAAGTCTTTATTTCTGGTGAACAATCTGAAAACTGAACTGAAAAAACAGTTTGAAGGTGAACCACCCCTTTAAATAAAAAAAAAAATCCGACCAAACTAGAATCCACAACTTGACCTTGTTTATTATTTAAAGGATAATTAAGCCTTAAAAATAAGTGAATGCAAAATGAATGAGGATTTTATTCTATTTTTTTTTTATTTTTTTTAATACCAAGATATTAAGGGATACGTGTACTGTTAATATGAATGAATTTTGTTACAACAGCGCCACCTGCTGGTCAGTTTCCCACCAGTCTGACCACCAAGTAGTCAAGGAAATTGTCAGGAGAAAGAAAGAGGCTGCTCTGATTTTCTGCTTAGGAAAGATTTGAGAAAGGTTTTTAATTTTTTCCTAAGCAGAAGAACATCAGAGCAGCCTCTTTCTTTCTCCTGACAACTTCCTTGACTACTTGGTGGTCAGAAACTAACCAGCAGGTGGTGCGGAATAAAAACAACACTCTCCTCAATTTTTACATTCACTTGTTTTAAAGGGTTGCTTAACCTTTAAAAAGCACAAATTAATTGGTAAGGAGAAAAACCTAAAAAAAAAAAAAGAAAGAAAAATTGTATTGTACAATTTTCTCTGAGGATTTTTCTGATTCGCTAGTTTTTTTGGGGGCTTTTTCCCCAAAAGCCAGAATCCAACTATTTCAGGCTAATTCCAGCGCAGACCACAGAAACTTCCAAATAGGATTGGGACCTCTCCCATTGACTTATATACAACCTCGGCAGGTCCGAGATTCCGGATTTTTGGATTTGGACTTTTTGCATCCTCGGGGTATAATTAGTGATGGGTGAATTTCTCTCTAAAAATTCGTGAAAATCGAAAATTGATGCCTGCATCAAATTTGGACGTGCGTCCGAAAAGTCGCTTGCGTCAATGTTTACGCCGGTGTTAAAGTCAATGATGGTCTGAATAGCGTTGACGCAAGGCGATTTTGATGCAAGCGACTTTTCAGACGCGTGTCCAAAATTTTTTGCTGCCGGGAAGTTTTGTGAATTTATTCGCCGGCGGCGAAACATGGAAATTTCGGCGCAAATTCATGCCAGGTGAATTTATTCACTCATCACTAGGGGGCACATTTACTAATGGTCGAATATCGAGGGTTGGTTAATTAACCCTCGATATTCGGCCGTCGAGGTAAAATCCTTTGACTTCGAATATCGAAGTTGAAGGATTTACCGCAAATACTTTGATCGATCGATCGAAGGAAAAATTTAAAACGATTAAATCCTTCGAATCGAACGATTTGAAGGATTTTAATCCATCGATCGAGTGAAATTCTTTCGATCAGAAAATTGCTAGAAAGCCTATGGGGACCTTCCCCATAGGCTAACATTGTACCTCGGTAGGTTTTAGTTGGCGAAGTAGGGGGTCGAAGTTTTTTTTAAAGAGACAGTACTTCGACTATCGAATGGTCGAATAGTCGAACGATTTTTACTTTGAATCATTTGATTCGAAGTCGTAGTCGAAGGTCGAATTCGATGGTTGAATTAGCCAAAACAAACATTCGAAATTTGAAGTATTTTTTCTTCTATTCCTTCACTCGAGCTAAGTAAATGTACCCCCGGGTATAAAAGTTTTTTCCCACTAAAAATTCAGATTTTATAGTAAAAAACCCTAAAATTTCAAGTTTTTGGCATTCGGACTTTAATAAATAACCCTCTTAGAGTCTTTCTTTTTTTCTTTCGTTTGCACCTGGCAAAGTTTCTGAAATATCCCACGAGGAGGACAAAACCCCCTAACGTTTCCCTATGTGCGAGCGCAAGTGATGGCAAAGGACTGACAGATGGGGAAATATGAAATTGCAAAGAAGCCGCATCTCGGTGTGTTCTCTGGCACGTTACACAGAAATAAAATAATAAATCACACTGGCTGTTTCCTCCGTGCATTCACACACACATACATACGCCCGGCTAATGGCAACAATAACCAAAATCAGAGGATAATGCAGTTGTTTCTCATCCCCTTTACACTCACACCCCTTGTGTTTGGGCAGCGGAAGCATCAAGATCGGTGTGACTTGTGCCAATAAACAGCCCACAGTGCTGGCCACCGGCAGACATTGTTGTCCTTTCAGAACATGAAGCCTTTCGCTCTCTCTCAACTCAAACACCGACACGCAGCCCGAAAACAAAATCATCCTTCCAATGTCCCCAATCAACTCACCTCCTTTGGGTGGGGGGTGTTGAAAAAAAAAATCCGAGCCAAATCCCACTCTCTTCCAGCAACGCTATGGCACGGCAGCTCCCTCCGTCGCTCTGCGAAGAAGCTCCAACTATTAATTTTCCTGCTGCTAATGACCTGATGTGGAGTTATTCTGACACTGATTCTTCTGCTTCCATCATAGCCGATCACTGTCAGGATCCCCGCACTTCCACTCACAAACCTTTATTGTGACTTTTATTGGATACTGGGAATTCTACGCACTCTCCCCGCATTCATACTCCAGTGTACCCATGTGTGTGAGTGTGTATATGTATCCGGGGGGGGGGGGGGTAATTTAACCCTTTCAGGGGTGCCATAAACTGTGTCTTAGCAACAACATGCTCAATTTCATTTGTGAGATGATTAACCAGTACAGATCTGTCTCTCTGAAGATGAAGAAGCAAAAGAGCAGGTGTTAAACTACGACTCCCACAAACCCTTGATAGCGGCTAAAGGCTGTTATGGGTCGGTGGGAGTTGTTTAAAAAAAAAAACAGCTGTAAGGTTGCCGGTTAGTAACCTGGTCAAAGCTGCCCCCAAGAGCTTGCCATCTAAAGCATAAAACATGTTACAAGTGAATGCAGGCAGGATTATATTCTCAAACAGGTGATGGAAACAGAAAAAGATTTTTTTCTTCTTTTCAAAGCCAAAGTATTTACCCCCCCGCTGCATTTAAACATTCTTCCACATATTTATTCTCTCTCTCTCTCTCTCACACACAAAACCCTCCCCTTCCCCAGCAGCAACACCCCCCCCCCCCCCCAGCATCCCTTGCCATCATTCCTGGAAAGAAAACAAGGAATTAGAATACAATATTCCCTGATCCCTGGGCAGAAGGATGGGAAGGAGGAGGACCACATGGAGTCTTGGATAAGCGGAATGGAAACATGAATAAACAAAAACATGGCGAAAGTGGCCTGAGGTTGTTACATTGTGTCAGAGGATTCTCTCTCTCCCCCCCTTTCTCTCTCTCTTTTTCTCTCTCTCCCTCTCTCTCTCTCTCCCCCCTCTCTCTATGCCTAACATCAAGGCTTTTGTTATAGGCAAAGTGGTCATTTGCATGGAGAACCAACAGGGCTTCATGTTCCGCTCTCTCTCCAGCACATCCACATTGTTCCCACTCACTCTCCCCGGACACAAGGAAAGGGAAGGTGGGGGGATATATGGATTAAGGGTGCTGGGGATGGGGTGGGGGTAGTATGGAAAGAAAGAGAAAGCAAACCTTTAGAAGACTGCCCCAGCCCCGGAGTGGTGTGTGTCGCTGCCTGAGCTCTGCTCTGCACTGAGACAAGATCAGCCTGAGATTAACAAGTCCATTCTGCTCTATGAGCCAGTGACAGGGACATACAGGGGGGCTCACACGCAGGCAAACTTTATATCCCCCCTACCACCCAGCACACACAAACACATATACACACACACACATACTGTATATACACAGAAGGAGTGAACCTATTACACTGCTGGATAAATTGCCCACCAGACGAATATCTTGCAGTTCCTTGGAGGATTTAGAAACATTGGGGATATAGAACTTCCCGGCGAGGAATAGTGGCACTTCAATGTATTGAGATAAGGAGGGGGTCCTAAAGTTTGTAGGACCTGCAAGCACAACAGGTGGAATGTAAATACATTTTGAAATTCTTTTGGACTCCATGAATGTATTGGCTTTCTGTGAAGGCGTTGGATTATGTGTGTGTTTGTGTGTATAGCAAGGACTGTGTGTAAAGTAAGGAGAGCTGGTGTCAAGGGAAGGGGCTGAAAGTGTGGGGTAGTGAGTAGGGTTGCCACCTGGCTGGTATTTTACCCGTCTGGACGGTAAAAATGATGGTTGATCCCAATGTTATTAATAGGGAAAAAAGATAAATATATAGGAAGCTCACTACTAGGCAACCCTAGTAGTGAGTATAACTGATAGTAGTAGTGAGTATAACAGATAGCAGTAGAGTATAATGGAGAGCAGTAGCGATTAAAATGGAGAGCAGTAGCGAGTATACCAGATTGCAGTGGCGAGTATAACAGAGAGCAGCAGTGAGTATAACAGATAGCAGTAGCGAGTTATTAAAAGGAGAGAGTTGTAGTGAGTACAATAGATAAGGAGAGCAGGGGTCAGAGGTTGGGACAGTAACTGGGGTATTTGTATAGTAAATTGAGTCAGCTGTGGAAATATGTGCATAGTAAGGATATATTTGTCAGGGGACAGGTGTAAGTGTTTGTTGTCAGGCAAGAGGGTGTCTGGGGAAAGGGCTCTACCTGTGGGGTATTGTATATTAAAGATGAAAGTCATCTTTAAATTAACTTTTAGTATATTATAAATGGGCCTATCCTAAAATAGAATAGGTCAAAAATATTCTATTACAAGTTATACATTTTTTTTATAGAAGGAACCTGTAGCCAATAAAAAAATTAGGACTTTCCTAGAGCTAGAAGCAACCTATAACCAATCAGAAAATTAGGATTTCCTAGAATTAGACCTGTAACTAGTACTAAAAGGAACCTGTAGCCAATCAGAGTATTAGGACTTTCCTAGCACTAGAAGGAAGCTGCAGCTAATATGAGTATTACAACTTTCTTGGAGCTAAAAGCAGCCTGTAGCCAGAGTATTAGAACTTTCCTAAAGCTAGAAGCAACCTGTAGCCAGAGTATTAGAACTTTTGTAGCACTAGAAGAAACCAATAGCTAATCAGAGTATTAGGACTTTCCTAGAGCTACAAGAAACCTGTAGCCAATCAGAGTATTAGAACTTTCCTAAATCTAGAAGCAACCTGTAGTTAATAAGAGCTTTAGGGTATTCACAAAGTAAGTACCTAACTGAAGCCAGTCAGATTTGTTAGGCATGTCCCAAAGTTAGTACTGAATTAAATCCAATCAGAGTATTAGATATATGTCCCAGTACTAAAAGCAATTTATCGACAATAAGAACTACAACTAAATTAATGTGTACCTGTATATGAAGTTAAATTAATCCATCCAGCTCGTAGCCCTTGGAACTAATTACACAATTACTATGGTACAACTATAAAACAAATAATAAATCTGTGTGAGGGGACCAAACAAGCATATGAATCAGTGATATAGCTAGCCCTAGAGACATTTTACTCCATGATGCAGTGCTGGATGTACATGAATTGGGGTCCTAGGCACAGCCTCCTGGAGCTTCTCTGAACATCCCTGTCTCCAGTTCCCTGCTTGTCCATGCACTACTGTTTAGGGGAATCTTTTATCATACACACACAGGCAATCTCTTCCCTTTTAAAATACCTGAGTAAAATAACATTTAAAAGATTCCTCTGCGAGTTCAAGATAAAAAAAATAGGGGGATGTTTAAAGGAAACTATACCCAATGTAGGTCTAGATAAAAATACATTGCATTAAACAGCTCAAATGTAAAACTCTGCTTCATTTACATAAACCATTTTTTTAATAAAAACATGACTTTTTTAGTAGTTTGTGCCATTAGGTATTCATAAATAGAAAGTTGCCATTTTAAGAAATAAGAACCACCCCCTAGGATCCTAGGATTCGTGGTGCACACAAATAAACCTTACAAGTTTGGTTACTTGAGCCAATTAACAGACAGAGTTCTGTCTTTTATTCCCACTTCCTCCTGTTACAGTTAGAGCTGCAGCATTTCTGGTCAGGAGATCTCTAAGGCAACACACAGACCATCATAACATGTTGGCTCAAGGGAAAAGATGTAAACCAGCAATATTTACTTAATTATGTATTTGTGTTTGGTAACATTCTCTAATATGCCACAATTGGATGTAAACTATCTGTTGTTTAAGTATTCATTTTTGGGGGTATAGTTTTCCTTTAAGTTTAGAAGTTGATGCAGGGCATTCATTTGAATAAAACTGTGCCCCAACTAATAATGTGCCCACAGATCCTGTCTCTACTTCCAAGATCTAATTCTGGCCATGGTACGGTGTGCTGGTAATGCAAGGGTTTACAAGATAAAATAACATTGGAGAAGAGGGGGTCCTGGCAATGCATGAAAGTGTCACATCTTCCCCGGGGAGACACCACGGAGTACTAGGAAGTGGGGAACCAAAAGACTGGGTAACCCAGGGTGTAACCATACACAGCAGTACTGAGGTCACAATCCATGATAAAGGTGAAAGAAAACTTACACAAGTGATTACACAAGTAATGGTGCTCACAATGAATATACAGACTTGTATGCTGGAAATTGGCAAGCAGAGACACAATCCAGAATCTAGGAATCAGGAACAAGGCAGGGAACATGACTAGGAATCAGGAACAAGGCAGGGAACTGGAACAGGTCTCTGAATCAGGTACAAGGCAGGGAAATGGAACAGGACTAGTAATCAAGAACAAGGCAGGGAACTGGAACAGGTCTCGGAATCAGGTACAAGGCAGGGAACAGGACTAGGAATCAGGAGCAAGGCAGGGAACTGGAACAGGTCTAGAAATCAGGAACAAGGCAGGGAACTGGAACAGGACTAGGAATCAGGAACAAGGCAGGGAACTGGAACAGGTTTCGGAATCAGGTACAAGGCAGGGAACAGGACTAGGAATCAGGAACAAGGCAGGGAACTGGAACAGGTCTAGGAATCAGGAACAAGGCAGGGAACGGGAACAGGACTAGGAATCAGGAACAAGGCAGGGAACGGGAACAGGACTAGGAATCAGGAACAAGGCAGGGAACGGGAACAGGACTAGGAATCAGGAACAAGGCAGGGAACTAGAATAGGACTAGGAACAGGATACAAGATTGGAATTCACAGGAACCAGAGGCTAGATCACATAAACAGCTTAATGACCAAGCACTGGGCAAAAGTCAGGGGCAGGCTTATAAAGGCTCAGGATTGAATAATGAGATACAAATGGGGATAACGAGAATGGCGGAGAGATGAAGCAGAAGGTAGGAATACAATATGAGAAACTCATAGCAGAACAACACTAAAGACCTCCAATGGACAACAGGTAAGTGCATGCGTAGTTCGAAACTCAGTAAGTCCTGACAAAAAGTTTGGACCCCATATAAGAGAATTCAATTATATAAATCAGGGGTGTCTATGGTCCTCAAGCAGCTGCTGAACTACAGAAGTGGCTGAGTTGCACACTGTACAGCTGAAACTGAAAACATCTGCGGTGGTGTCCAGCAATTTAGAGTTGACATCATTTCCAGCATCCGGCATTGACAAAACAAGGTTTTGGCTTCCACATGTGTCTCACTAAACTCCTTTCACACAACAAACTCACTGGCAGCCTTTCCAACACATTTGCTCTGTGGGAGCTTCTCTGCGTAGAACACAGACCATGTTATTATATTCGATCCTGAAGCCGCAGAGACGCAAAAAGAAAGGCTCGCCACCAATCACCGAATCTTTGAAGGTACTTAAAAAACACAACAACCCTCTGTTAACAAGATGCTACACGACTGCTCTTTGGAAACATAAATGTGATAAAGCAACTTCTCTATTGCGCTTCAGAGGATGAAGTCATCTTACATAAATGCCATCTTTTCTACAGAAATCTCCAGGAACCCTCGGGGGCTGTAGCTCAACCTGCCGATTAAAAGCCATTATAAACAAAAAAATAAGCTCTGCAGACACATGCTTCCGGCAGCCAAGAGGGCCTTAGCTACTCTGTGTCTTGCTATGGGCCTACAGCTCACTCTAATTAAAGCTAAACTAGAGCAAATAAATACCATGGAAAAATATGAGAGCCTTGTTAAAGGGGAACTCCACACAAACATAACTTAAGCTTTTTGAAAAGTAAACATAATTTCAAGCAGCTTTGCAATATACATCAATTAAAAAATATGCAGACTTTTCATGATTTTTAATGGTTTGGAATGGTTTGGAATGGTTTGGAATAGGGATGCACCAAATCCAGGATTCGGTTCGGGATTCGGCCTTTTTCAGCAGGATTCGGATTTGGCCAAATCCTTCTTGCCAGCCGAACCCTAATTTGCATATGCAAGGAAGTAACATTTTTTCCCCTTCCCACCCCTAATTTGCATATGCAAGTTAGGGTTTGGATTCGGTTCAGCCGAATCTTTCACAAAGGATTAGGGGGTTCGGCCAAATAAAAAATAGTGGATTCGGTGCATCCCTAGTTTGGAACATTCCCTAAGCTTAGCCCCCCGCTCTTCTGCTGATCTGTCTGACTATTTTGCTGAGCTGTCTGACTACTGTTACTTTGTATCAACAGCCATCTGCATCCTCCAAACCCCACAATTCCCTGCACACGAGATTTCAATAAGGAATGGAACATCATAGTGCAATGCATGGTGGGTTATGTAGTTCCTGCAAGCTGTCTGTAAGCTGTGGAGAAGTTGTTACAATTTGTAACATCAGTGTTTAGTCCCTCCTTCCCTGCCAGGATTTCAAATGATGCAGAAAGAGAAGAAAGTTAAACAGCTGAATTTCAGCATAGAAAATGGCATTTATTCATACTTTTTGCAGATACAAGTATCTGTGATGGGTATATTAGGGGTTTCTGTGTTATGTGGACCTCTTTATCAAATTTTGGTTTGGAAGCCAGAGTTCCCCTTTAAAAGAATAACATAGACTGTGTCCTTGAACCTTTAACTCACTCTGTAAAAACAAAGCGTTTGTCTACATGTAGGGGGGCTGGCAATCTATGTTTTATTTTTACCTTGTGGGGGGGGGACCCTGGCGACCGATAGGGCTTTCAAACCTCTAGGGGGGCATGTGCACCAGTGAAGTTATTTTTAACTTTTATGGGGGTCCCCTGACCACCAACTGGTTTTTTTTTTTATTGTAGGGGAGACGCTGGCCACCAATGTTTTTTTTTTTAACTTGTAGGGGGGGACTGGCCACCAGTGAAGTTTTTTTTTACTTTTATGAGGGGCCCCTGACCACCAATTGTTTTTTTTTTAACTTGTTGGGGGTACCCTGCCCACCAATTGGTTTTTAGTGCCCATGTTTGTGTGGCTGTATGGGGGAGCTAGGGGGGCCCGTGGTGGAGGGCAGAGCCCAAAAATTTTAGTCGTACAGGACCCCATGATTTCTGATCGGGATGCACGAATCCACTATTTTGGATTCAGCCGTACCCCTGAATCCTTTGTGAAAGATTCAGCCCAGATAGCGAACCTAATCCTTATTTGCATATGCAATTTAGGGGAGGTAAGCTGAAAACATTTTTTACTTCCTTGTTTTGTGACAAAAAGTCATGTGATTTCCCTCCCGCCCATAATTTGCATATGCAAATCAGGGTTCCGATTCGGCTGGGCAGAAGGATTCGGCTGAATCCAAATCCTGCTGAAAAAAGGCTGAATCCTGGATTCGGTGCATCCCTAATTTTTGATGGCGGCCCTTGGCACTAAAACGGATAGTCACTCCACGTTGTTGACTTTATACATTTGACCCTCATTAACTTTAAATTATTTTATTGGATATTTTGTTCACTGACAACAATCTGTTTTTTATGCCTATGTGCAGCACTGAGAGAATATATGCACCTTCTGTTTGGTTCCATCAGCAGCAAACAAGTGGTCAGTAGCAGCAACAGTGTGGTTGTTAGAGGCAAAATGAGAATTTTTCAGAAAATAAGGAAACACGCCCAATTGCCTCGCTGCATCCACGTTGTTGCGGGTCCCAAAAAAAAATCCAACAAGCTTGGAGCAGACATCTATGCAATGAATCACCCGATCTAGTAAAATATAAAACACATGTTAACCTAATGCTGAAAATCCCTTTTTAATGACTTTTTTAATGAACCCTTTGGTAACTGTCTTTTTTTTTGTTCCTTATTTCTATTTCTTGGCTGGTTTGAGCACTTTTATTCATTAGGAGATGTTGTTATGCTCTGGGGAAATTGAGTACTTTGTGTTCCTCCTTTGATACTGAAGGGATTTCAAAACCTTTCCGAGTTTGAAACGCGCTTCGGTTCCGTGTCAGCTTCTTGATGCATTTTGCGACACGTCTAAATCAAGTCACTAAGCTTAATTAACATATGCTCTTGTTTGGGAGAATGATAATTCAAACTCCCTCCTCCTTGAAAAGGAACAGTGGCATCTTGTTATTGAAATGGTGCCAGCTCAAAAATGCATAGACTGTATAAATATTTATACAGATCACCCCCCTCTCAAAAAATGAGCTGACATTCGGCAATTAAAACTGCCTGCATACAGTTGCAGTACTTAAAGGTTAAAGATAGACATGCTCCCTCTTGTGTTCTACTAAGGATGCATGTTGTTTCCTCTGACAGATGATGGTGGTTCAGCCATCTGTTCTATAAAGAAACTATGCAGTTGGCCTTGCTATTTCTGACAAATGCTTATCAAAAGGAGTCGAGTTAAAGGTGGGCAATGACCTTCAATCTGCACAATACGGTGACATTAGCTTATAACCCGATGTTATTACACACGTACTCGGTGGAACAGTCCGAAGAGTTAAATCTTCATGATGCTGCTGCACATTCTTCTTCTTTGAGTGCCTCTTGGCAGTTATTAATATGAATGCAATGTTGGCTTTGTAATAACATTCACAGCAAATGGAATAAATCAGAATTTTAAGACTATTTTTTTTGGGGGGCGAATCATTAAATACCTCAACCCCCAATTTAAAAAAAACCCTACCTACTAAGCTAGATAGTCCTTTCTCACCTAACAGTGCAGAGTAACCGCAGCGGAGCTTGTGGGCGCCATCTTCCGGATCTTCAGATTTTTCCAGGTCTTCTTTTTTGGCAATGCGGGTTCTCTTCTTTGGCAATGCAGGAATTCCTCTTTGGTAATTCGGGTCCTCTTCTTTGGTAATGCGGGTCTTCTTCTTTGGTAATGCGGGTCTTCTTCTTTGGCAATTCAGGTCCTCTTCTTTGGAAATGCGGGTCCTCTTCTTTGGCAATGCGGGTCCTCTTCTTTGGCAATTCGGGAATTCCTCTTTGGTAATTCGGGTCCTCTTCTTTGGCAATTCGGGACCTCCTCTTTGGCAATGCGGGTCCTCTTCTTTGGCATTACGGGTCTTCTTCTTTGGCAATGTGGGTCTTCTTCTTTGGCAATTCGGGACCTCCTCTTTGGCAATTTCTGTCACTTTTTGCGCATCAGAATAAACTGGAAGACTGTTCCAACCGCGTATGCGACAATCTAGCGCTCTATTCTTCCATCTTCCAGATCTTCGGATTTTTTCAGGTCTTCTTTTTTGGCAATGCGGGTTCTCTACTTTGGCAATTCAAGAATTCCTCTTTGGTAATTCGGGTCCTCTTCTTTGGTAATGCGGGTCTTCTTCTTTGGCAATTCGGGTCTTCTTCTTTGGCAATTCGGGTCCTCTTCTTTGGAAATGCGGGTCCTCTTCGTTGGCAATTCGGGAATTCCTCTTTGGCAATTCGGGTCCTCTTCTTTGGCAATGCGGGTCCTCTTCTTTGGCAATGCGGGTCCTCTTCTTTGGCAATGCGGGTCCTCTTCTTTGGCAATGCGGGTCCTCTTCTTTGGCAATGCGGGTCCTCTTCTTTGGCAATTCAAGTCCTCTTCTTTGGTAATTCGGGAATTCCTCTTTGGTAATTCGGGTCCTCTTTTTTGGCAATGCGGTCTTCTTCTTTGGCAATTCGGGACCTCCTCTTTGGTAATTTGGGTCCTCTTCTTTGGCAATGCGGGTCTTCTTCTTTGGCAATGTGGGTCTTCTTCTTTGGCAATTCGGGACCTCCTCTTTGGCAATTTCTGGCACTTTTTGCGTATGCGCAGTCGGAATAAACTGGAAGACTGTTCCAACCGCGTATGTGACAATCTAGCGCTCTATTACAGATGAAGACCGCCTATCCGGAAAATGGTGCCCACAAGCTCCACTGCACTTACTCTGCATTGTTAGCTGAGAAATATTTTAGAGACATTAAAGTATGCGGGCATTGGGGGGGGAAGCAGGGAGGGGGTCTATCTATGTTAGTAGGTAGGGGCTTTTCTTAATTGGGGGGTTGAGTTCTACTTTAAAGCTCTTAAAGGAACAGATTATTGTTAGAATGACCTTGGATACATATTTCACAGATTATTGTTAAATGACTACATGTGCATATTTTGGATAACACTGTTTTAAAGCACCAACAAATAAAGTTTCAAATTAAATCAGAATTAAAAAAAAAATAGGTTCTAAAACTGTGTGCCTAAATAAAAGGATTTTTTTCATCTTCAAGTAAAACATTATATATATTCAGCTGTAAGTCTAGTTTCCCTTTCACCTACAAATTAATTTTAAAAAAAATCTATAGAATACATCAGTGTGTGTGACAGAGAAGCGCTCACATTACTGAGTATTTGGATTCCATAAAATGTTTCTAAGCCAGGCTGTAGAAATCATCTGCAATTATTGCTTCATTTCTCCACACTCTCCTCTAATCTTTCAAAAAAGCTTTTATGCAGAGATAATAGTGAATCTCGTAGCAGCTTGTGCTACAAGGAATTTGAGGGTCGTGCAACAGTGCGAAATTTAAACAGGTTCTCAGCAAACAGCTAAAAATAATGTGAGCAACATTGACGGATAAAAAAGGAGGCAGGTTACAATCCCAATACAGACAGCCACAACTTGAAGGTTTGCTCTGCACCGGACCAATGACTCGTAGGTCAGGTATCGGATCTGTTATCCAGAATGCTCAGGACATGAGGTTTTCCAGATAAAGAATCCTTCCATAATTTGGATCTTCATACCTTCTAGAAAATCATGTAAACACTAAATAAACCCAATAGGCTGGTTTTGCCCCCACTAAAGATTAATTGTATCTTAGTTGGGATCAAGTACAAGCTACTGTTTTATTATTACAGGGAAAAAGGAAATAATTTAAAAAAAATTGGATTATTTGGATAAAATGGAGTCTCTGGGAACTGGCCTGAGAATTCTGTATAATGGGTTTCTAGATAATGGATCCCATACCTGTATGGGTTTGAAAACTAAAACGTCTTTTTTTCGAACATTGTTAAAAGTATGCTTGTCACGTTTAGGGGCATATTTATCAAGGGTCGAATTTCGAATTTGAAAAACTTCGAAATTTGAATTCAAAAAGACCAACCGAAATTAAGTCAAAGTTTTTTTTTGGCTGAATAGGTCAGTTTTCGATCGAATAGGTCCATATTCAACTGAATTTGAATCGTACGAATCGAAGTAATATGGCATTCGATCGAATTCGAATCACAGTTTTTCCCGAAAAAAACTCTGATTTTTCAGAGTACACCAATTGACTCCAAATAGGTTCTAGGATGTCCCCCATAGGCTAAAACAGCAATTCGGCAGGTTTTAGATGGCGAATGGTCGACAGTACATGATAAATTTCAATATTCAAATTTTTTTCAAATAGTCAATGTACATTAAAATAGCTCAAAATTCGAATTTTTTAAATTTGAAAATTCACCTCGACCTTTGATAAATCTGCCCCTTAGTGTTGTGCACTTATTCATAAGCGAAAAACATCAAGTTAAAAGAGGAAAGTACAGCCACACCTTATCCAGATGTAGGTACATAAATAAATATATATCTTCAATCAATAATTATCTGTCATGTCATTCAAAAAGGACAGGATTATCTATAATTGATTGCACTAGACCACCATTTATAGTCCCAAAAGGCTTAAAGGGGTTGCTCACCTTTGAATTAACTTTTAGTATGATGTAGAGAGTGATATTCTGAGACAATTTGCAATTGGTTTAATTTTTGTATTATTTGTGTTTTTTTATCTTTTAATTCAGAAGCTCTAAAGTTTGCAGTTTCAGTAATCTGGTTACTATGGTCCAAATTACCCTAGCAGACTATAAATGGGAGAGGGCCTGACCTTTCTGTAAATCTGATCTTTCTGGATAATGGGTTTCGGATAACCTGCAGTAGAAGTGATACTGACACCAAAATGTTTCTTTTCAAAATATTAAATTACATTAAAGGGGGTCATTTATCAAAATTGGAAAAGTTCTCACTATTTTTGGGCAAAGACTCAGACCAAAGCTGTACAGGCTTTCCCCCCTATTTATCAGTAAATATTACCAAAAAAATCTTGTCCAGGAAAAAACTCAGTGAAAATTAAAATCTGAATTGTACAGATTTTTTGGATTTGTCGCCTGAAATCTCCGACTTATTCGGATTTGAGGCCTGAAAACCAACAAAATCTTCGAATTATTGAACGAAACCCAGCAACGGGACATTTGCAATTGACTTCTACATGAACTCGGCAGGTCTAGAGTTGGAGTACTTTTTTTTATATAATTATAAAATTAATTTCGATTGGTTTTGAATTCATGGGAGTTTTAAAAAAACTCATTAAAGTCTCAGCCAACTCTGATTGGCTAACCAATAAAGCTGCTGAGTTGAAATAGGAGGGCAAGGTAAAAACCTGAGAATAAATCAGACATGAAAGCACTCACCAGTTGTTCTCCTGGCCAGAAACCTGCAGGTTCCTGGCTTTAATCCCAGCCAGTCCCAACATTCTTATCTCTGAAAAACCTGTCCCTGTTTGCAGAAGAACACAGGGACTAGTGATGTGGGGGTCGGGGTTATTCCCGACCGGCACCCGGTCCTAACCCACACGCCTTCAGCCTGCGGCCGCCCGCACCTGCACTTCCGTGTTCCTTTTATAGGGGCGGGGCAAGCAGGCGTGCGACTATACAGCCGGCATTGGAAGATGGCAGAGCGGGGAAAGCAGGAGAAGAGCTGAACCCGCCCACCACCCGTGCAGAGCAGTATGAGGTCAACCGCAGCCCGTAGGTATCAGGTCGGCCCGCACATCACTAACAGGGACCCAATGACACCACTGTGGAATAAATGTGTAAAAAAATTATTACTTTTGGCGAATTTCATCAATGGCCCTAAATTAGATAATTTTTGTCCCTAAATTGTGAAAAATCTGTCCCTAGTTTTCAGGTATGGACTGGAATACAAAATATGCCCCTGGCATTTCAAGTACCCAGAAGCCCAAACACCCCCTCCGGCCCACTAAATAGTGACTCTCTATGGGATTTACAGCAGCCCCACAGATTGCCAGTCCTGCTAGTTTTAACATAAAAAACACTTGAACCATCTCATGCTAAAAACTCAAGATAACTTTTGGTTACTTTTAGCCAGACTTCTCCTAAATTACCCCTTACAGTATATAGTGCTTGTTTGCACAAAAACATGCTGTTGTTTTGTCCCTAAACTGTGAATAACCTGACCGGTCTGGGCAAAAACATTGAGTAAAATTTTACCTGAGGCAAATGGGAACCACCACCACCACCAACAGGTAGGGGGGCAGCGTAAGTCAATTTTACCCATTGTCTCCTCCCACATTGTTTGGTCTCTATGGGGTATATTTATCAAAGAGTGAGTTAGAGATCGCCCGGTCCTCTAGAGTGAAATTCCACCACTCTCCATTCATGTCTATGGGATATTGAAAGGCCTATTTATCAAAGGATGAACTTTCACCCATTGATAAATACTAAAAATCCCATAGAAATGAATGGAGAGTGGCAGAATTTCACTCTATAGGACTGTGACTATCTCTAACTCACTCTGATAAATATACCCCTAAATTGTAAAAAGTAAGCAATAGTTTTCACAAAAAAACATCAGCACCTTGTAATGTCCCCATCAAGGTGCCTAAAAACTCAAAATTACTTTTGTTGAATTTCAGTCAGTCCCCTCAAACAATGTAGGTCTCTATATAGATATATTGCATAAAACAGCTCATATGTAAAACCCTGCTTCATGTAAATAAACCATTTTCATAAAAATATACATTCTTAGTAGTAATCATAAATAGAAAATTCCCATTTTAAAAAATAAGGGCCGCCCCCTGGGATCGTATGATTCACGGTGCACACAAACAAACCAAGCAAACTATACATGTTAGGTCACATGAGCCACTTAACAGACAGAGTTCTGTATTTTGCTTCCTCACTTCTTCCTGTTACAGTTAGAGCTGCAGTATTTCTGGTCAGGTGATCTCTGAGGCAGCACACAGACCATCACAAAATGGGGGTTCAAGGCAAGAGATGTAAAAGGGCAATGTTTACTTAAATATATATCGGTATGACAAGATTCTTTAATATGCTACGTAATTTGATATAAAATCTGTTGCTCAAGTATTCATCTTGGGGGTATAGTTTTCCTTTACAGGAACAGTAACATCAAAAAATGTAAGTGTTTTTAAGTACTGAATAAATTATGTAGTGTTGTGCTGCACTGGTAAGACTGGTGTGTTTGCTTCAGAAACTCTACTATAGTTTATATAAACAAACTGCTGTGTAGCCATGGGGGCAGCCATTCAAGCACAGGATACACAGTAGATAACAGATAAGTACTACTATAGTTTATATAAACAAGCTGCTGTGTAGCCATGGAGGCAGCCATTCAAGCACAGGATACACAGTAGATAACAGATAAGTACTACTATAGTTTATATAAACAAGCTGCTGTGTAGCCATGGGGGCAGCCATTCAAGCACAGAATACACAGTAGATAACAGATAAGTACTACTATAGTTTATATAAACAAGCTGCTGTGTAGTCATGGGGGCAGCCATTCAAGCACAGGACACACAGTAGATAACAGATAAGTACTACTATAGTTTATATAAACAAGCTGCTGTGTAGTCATGGGGGCAGCCATTCAAGCACAGGATACACAGTAGATAACAGATAAGTACTACTATAGTTTATATAAACAAGCTGCTGTGTAGCCATGGGGACAGCCATTCAAGCATAGGATACACAGTATATAACAGATAAGTACTACTATAGTTTATATAAACAAGCTGCTGTGCAGTCATGGGGGCAGCCATTCAAGCACAGGACACACAGTAGATAACAGATAAGTACTACTATAGTTTATATAAACAAGCTGCTGTGTAGCCATGGGGGCAGCCAGTCAAGCACAGGATACACAGTAGATAACAGATAAGTACTACTATAGTTTATATAAACAAGCTGCTGTGTAGCCATGGGGGCAGCCATTCAAGCACAGGATACACAGTAGATAACAGATAAGTACTACTATAGTTTATATAAACAAGCTGCTGTGTAGTCATGGGGGCAGCCATTCAAGCACAGGACACACAGTAGATAACAGATAAGTACTACTATAGTTTATATAAACAAGCTGCTGTGTAGCCATAGGGCAGCCATTCAAGCACAGGATACACAGTAGATAACAGATAAGTACTACTATAGTTTATATAAACAAGCTGCTGTGTAGCCATGGGGGCAGCCAGTCAAGCACAGGATACACAGTAGATAACAGATAAGTACTACTATAGTTTATATAAACAAGCTGCTGTGTAGCCATGGGGGCAGCCATTCAAGCACAGGATACACAGTAGATAACAGATAAGTACTACTATAGTTTATATAAACAAGCTGCTGTGTAGTCATGGGGACAGCCATTCAAGCATAGGATACACAGTATATAACAGATAAGTACTACTATAGTTTATATAAACAAGCTGCTGTGCAGTCATGGGGGCAGCCATTCAAGCACAGGACACACAGTAGATAACAGATAAGTACTACTATAGTTTATATAAACAAGCTGCTGTGTAGCCATGGGGGCAGCCAGTCAAGCACAGGATACACAGTAGATAACAGATAAGTACTACTATAGTTTATATAAACAAGCTGCTGTGTAGCCATGGGGGCAGCCATTCAAGCACAGGATACACAGTAGATAACAGATAAGTACTACTATAGTTTATATAAACAAGCTGCTGTGTAGTCATGGGGGCAGCCATTCAAGCACAGGACACACAGTAGATAACAGATAAGTACTACTATAGTTTATATAAACAAGCTGCTGTGTAGCCATGGGGGCAGCCATTCAAGCACAGGATACACAGTAGATAACAGATAAGTACTATTATAGTTTATATAAACAAGCTGCTGTGTAGCCATGGGGGCAGCCAGTCAAGCACAGGATACACAGTAGATAACAGATAAGTACTACTATATTTTATATAAACAAGCTGCTGTGTAGCCATGGGGGCAGCCATTCACAGGACACACAGTAGATAACTGATAAGTACTACTATATTTTATATAAACAAGCTGCTGTGTAGCCATGGGGGCAGCCATTCAAGCACAGGACACACAGTAGATAACAGATAAGTACTACTATAGTTTATATAAACAAGCTGCTGTGTAGCCATGGGGGCAGCCATTCAAGCACAGGATACACAGTAGATAACATAAGTACTACTATAGTTTATATAAACAAGCTGCTGTGTAGCCATGGGGGCAGCCATCCAAGCACAGGATACACAGTAGATAACAGATAAGTACTACTATAGTTTATATAAACAAGCTGATGTGTAGCCATGGGGGCAGCCATTCAAGCACAGGATACACAGTAGATAACAGATAAGTACTACTATAGTTTATATAAACAAGCTGCTGTATAGCCATGGGGACAGCCATTCAAGCACAGGATACACAGTAGATAACAGATAAGTACTACTATAGTTTATATAAACAAGGTGCTGTGT